>NC_039366.1:149364963-149365514 GCF_003573695.1 Papaver somniferum | reverse complement strand
CACACATTCTGTGTGATACTAGTTGTGCTAAGCTAGAGTCGATTCTCCTTTAACCGTTGGTTTCTTCTTCTAAACCAGGTTAACGACTTAAAGACTTCATTGGGATTGTGAAGCCAGACCGATACTACTTTACTTGTAGTTGTGTGATCTAATCTTGTTGTTTCTATTGTTACAAGTAAGATTGTAATGATTGGATCGAGATTTTATAATCTCCGATAGGCAAGATATAAAAGTAATCACAAACACTTCGTCTCATCGTTTGTGATTCCACAATATCTTTTTTCGATGCGTCGATTAAGATTATTGTGAGGTGATTGATAATACTAGGATGTTCTTCGGGAATATAAGACCGGTTTATCAATTGGTTCCTGTTCACCTTGATTTATCAAACGGAACAAAACTCATAGGTATCTTCGTGGAAGACGGATTTATCTATCACCATAGACTTTTCTGTGTGATACAGATTTGTTGATTAAAGTCTTCGACTTTGGGTCGTAGCAACTCTTAGTTGTGGGTGAGATCAGCTAAGGGAATCAAGTACGTAGAATCAT
>NC_039366.1:148354532-148372435 GCF_003573695.1 Papaver somniferum | reverse complement strand
AAAAAAAAAAAAAAAAAAAAAAAAAAAAAAAAAAAAAAAAAAAAAAAAGAGAGAGTGTTGTCGGCGCTGGCTCCGTCGGGATTGGTTGATGATTCATACCTAAGATCCACCATTTTGCAATATGAACAAATTAAAATGAAATTGAAAATTGATTTTCCAACCGAGAGATTAATCTCCCACTGTGGTCGCCAATTGTTTATGGGTGAAAACTATTTCTGCCGGTTTTGGTAATTTGGGGTGTGTGGATGAGAAATGAATCTAAACCCTAAACAAATGCACTGCACGGGAGTGCTGGTGATTCGAGAAATCAATCTGTACAATTCTGGCCTAAACCAAGAAATGGTCGTTCCATACTTGCTTCGGTCACAAAGTAAAGGGATGGGGTTGATCTTAGGGAGGGAAGCGAAGAAGGTGTTGAGATTGTGAAGGTGTTGGATGTTTTATGACTTGTATCAGAAAGCTGAACTGGCTTGCAGGATGTAAGCTATCAGTTCTGGTGTTTGAATACGATTGTATCAACACTTGGTTTCTGTCTTGTCTTGTGTCTTGTGGAAATAGGGAGGAGAATCTATTTACACAAGTCATTGAGCCTAACCCACGTCTTTCATGGAAGTGGAGGAAGTGGAGTGATGGAGTAGTGGAGTTGTGTGTAAGTGTCACACGACCAGTCTTGCCCACTTCTCTCATCGTCACTAACCGTCCATATCTTCCTGACACGTTCTTGTGATGGCGCGTTGCACGCTGCACGCTATAAACCGCCAGACCAATACCCCAGTACTTATCCCCCAGTTTGTGACATGCTTGATGTCTCGAATGTGTGGATGTGGGACCCACAGAAAGTAGCATGTGATGCTAGATTAAATAACTAAGTTATTTAGGAAGTCGATATTTATGAAATATCGTGTGTATTCTATGCAGGTAATGCATCGAATATATTCAGCATGTATGAAGCATCGCTGTTTTAAGGCTTAACGGAGTAAGTCACAAATTTAAGTGTCTTAAAATAGCATCACATCCAGCCATCTTCGAGTGATCGTTTGGGGGTTATACAGGAAAGCCCTGATTTGACCGATCACCCCATGTGGAAGAGTGGTGGACGGTGATCGTGGTGATGCCTTACTGGTTGCCTAACTCCTGTCTTAGGCTGTCCGTCCAAGCTGGCGAAGTTGGACGGACGAGATGACTTGCGACCCACATCTGCGATCGTCAGATTAGGGTTTAGGAGTTGCGCAAGTACCTTCTTTCAGCTTGGTCGAATCCATGCATGGAAGATGTTTTTGGCAAGACCGACCGGGCATGCGTGTAGTCGGCTTTCCGGTGTACACGTATGTACCTCACTGTCCCATGGAGATGTGATCTAAGCCACTCGATTTGTCCGACAAAGTTGAGTGGTCGAGATCGGTTTGCAATTGGAACCGCGCGACCGTGCCTAGTTTGGACGCACGAATCGAGGCATCTAGCCATGGTCGGCCTTGGCCGATTGGTCACGCATGTAGTCGGGCCCACGCCAATTGTGTTGACATGCTTGGGACCCTTTGAGTCTACATCTACACCCTCCATCTATGCCTGCGAAGATGGATGGTCGCGACTGATTTGCAACACATGTGATATGTCGCAAACCCTAATTAGGGTTTCATGCCCACGCCACTTTGGCTAGACGAATTGGCAAGCTACGCTCCTCTTTTGGGGAGGCCGACCATGTGGGGCCCACATTGGGCCGGTGGTGAACATGCCAATACCTGCCTGACGGCTATGGGTCTGATCTAAGCCATCCAAACATGCTGGTGAGGTTGGAAGGTCGTGATCAATTTAAGACTTTAGTGGAATTTCCTGCGACCCTTAAAGCATCACGCCGGCCGAACTTTGGGAGAGCGTTTGCTTCTCCCTGGCTAGGTCGTGAGGTGGTCGATTATGCAGGCGTGAAGGGGGCCCGCCGTTGTGCAGGACAACGCTTGTCCAACCGGCCATGGGACGATCTATGCCTTCCAACCATGCCGATGAAGTTGTAAGGACGCGATCTGTTTGAGACCGACATTGGAAGTCTTCTGCGTACATGTTTTCCAAGCTGCTCCATACCAGCCAAACCATCCTACTCTAGGCTGGTGTTCGGTGGTTTTTTGGGAGGCGTGGTATGTATTCGACCGACCAGGGCATAAACTGGCCCGCTGGTGGTCATTAAGATGGTAGCCTGCTCCTGCTGAGGATCGTCTAGGTTGGTTAAATTATGCGGCCAACTTGCTTGGTCGTGATTGTTTCTGAGACTGTCAGTCCAGATTCAAATATGCTCAATCGGGCTAGTATAACACACCGAGAGATGTATGCTCAATCGGGCTAGTATAACACACCGAGAGATGTGGCATGTACGGGTATTTCGTGCATGCCTCACTATTAACACTTGGAGATTCGTGTTACTCTGCTGATAATGAGAGTTCTGCAGGAACAGCGCAGGAAATACAAGGCTAGTCATGCATTAATTAATAATGCTGTAAATTCACAGGGTATATGGGATTGTTGCTACATGCTCCAACCTGGATGACTTTTGTGTACTTAATTCACAGAATACTGGGATTGTTTCCACATGCTCCATTCTAGGTGAATTAGTAAAGTGAAGAAGTATTCATTATTTATCAGTGGCTTTATCCTTTGCAGGATGTCAGCGCATAAATTTGGTTTTATAATTTTAGCCCTGAACTAAAATCCACCATCAACACATGTATAACAAGTTGGCTCAATAACAGTTAACCAAAGTTAGCCAGATGAACACTTTTAGCTTAGATATATTCATCTACCACAATCAATCATGATACATGATCAAATGAATCTAAATATGTTTAAGATAGTTGTTCAAATGTTCACTATCTCATAGAAATATACATGAATCATTTGAAACATATTCGGTTTGGTTTGTAAGTGTACAAAGTACTTATACAATAACCAATTCATGAACATAATGTCGCGGTTTGCAAACCAAATTCGCATACCTTAATACATTAAAAATCCAGGGACTTCAGTTCCCAAACAGAGTTTGCAAACGAACCTGAGTTCATGAGTATAGATAATAGTTAGCATACAGAGTATGTGACCAAGTTGTCATACTAGACGAATTTAGAACCTAACCACTGAGTTCGCGAACTCGAACTACTGTTGCGTACCTTGCCTTGTCTTTTTGTTCGCAAACCTCAGTTCCAGACACATCAGAGATAAACTCGTTTGCAAACACAATTCACAAACAAGAGTTCCGGACCTGAACTAGCACTTCACAGTTCGCATACCTGGTACGCATATTGTGCTGTATCCAGACATTGGTAGTAGTTCTAAAACTCTCATTAAATAAATTTGAAACATCCTTAGAAAACAACACTGGTAATCTTACACATACCAATAGCTTCAAGTAATTTTTAAATGATTATTTGAACAATATGAAATATCCCAAGTTAACATCAAATGATTGTCTCACACAGATCATGTAAGATGTTCAAGGTAATTTTCACATGATCAACTTGACTTAATATTTATTTTCCAACAAATATATTGTTTACAACTAAAGTTGTCAAGTAGATGATGAAGCATTCTAAGCTTTAAACTCGTATTTCAAGAATTTTATAAACTAGATAATCTCGACTCAAAATTTCAAATGTGTATAACACAAAGTCTATATATCTATACGACTTAGTCTCATTAGAAGATAGAATTGAATAGACTTCTGAGTGATAGATAAGTTTTAGTCTCCACATACCTTTTGTCGACGAAGTTCCTCCAAGGTCTTCAGTAGATCTTCTTCTTCAATTGGTGAATGTCGTGAAGTCTAATGCTCAACTGCACACTTGTATCCTAATCCAAGACATAGCTATAAGTAGCCTAGAAATCAAGATATAGTTTTGATCAACTAAACTTGACAAACAAGCTTGAGATAGCAACGCTTGCGAGTTCGACCGAGCAGTGCTCTAACACATAGGCTTTGTTCCGGCCTCTGCCCATTTAAATTTCAGCACCACCAGCGCCTGCGCCTTTCTTATTCTCTGGTCTTCTTGATTTCACTCTTACCTAACACCTTCTTCAACCGATTCAAATAACTCAACCAACAAACCCCAACTGATTACTTCCATTAACCCAAACTTTACGGACAAAAACATTACAAATCTGATCCCTCTCGACTCTAAATATTCGAACCAATAGAACTTAACATGAATCCATGAACCCATATACAAATTCAAGTAAAACCCATCAAATTGACTCTTCATGCCATAGTCACGCCTGCAGAATTAACAGTACACCCGTCATTCATCAAAAACAGTTTGAGAATATGAACTCCACCACTGCCTGCAATCAAACCCTCATTCACATCATAGTTGCTGCCAGGTTTGCCTCTTCACCGTTTAATCTGCAGTTTCATGGAGTGCGCGCAGCTGTTAGAGTACTGCTTGGTCGAACTCGCAAGCGTTTCTATCTCAAGCTTGTTTGTCAAGTTTAGTTGTCAAAACTATAAGTCTTGATTTCTAGTATACTTATAGCTATGTCTCGGATTAGGATAGAATGTGTAGTTGAGATTTAGACTTCACGGCGTTCATCAATTGAAGACGAATATCTACCAAGGGGAGCTTGGAGGAACTTCATCAACAAAAGGTATGTGGAGACTTAAACTCATCTATCACTCAGAATTCTATTATATTCTATCTCTTATTGAGACTAAGTCGTATAGCTATGTAGACTTTACGTTATACACATTTGGTATTTCGAGCTGAGTTTAACTCGCTTATATCTTTCTCGAAATATGTGTTGGAAAGCTTTTTGCTTTAAATACGTTCATCATTATTCTTGACGAAATTCAAAAGATGATCATGTGAAAATCGCCTTATAACTTCTTACATGCTTTGTGTGAGACAATCATTTGATGTAGACTCAGAATATTTCGTATTGATCATGTGATCACTTGAAAATTGCTTATAAGCCTATAGTTTGTGTGAGACATCTATTGTCATCTTCTAAGAATGTTTCAATGTTTGAAATGGGAGTTTAGAACAATTAACTCATGTCTGGATACATTACAGTTTGCATACTAAGTGTGGGAATTGTTTTGATAGAATTCAGGACCGGAAGATAAGTTTGCATACTCATTCGCAAACTGATTCAACCGTTTAAGTCAGGGTACTTAAGTTTGCATACCCGTTCGCAAACTGATTTAACTGTAAGGTCCGGGAACCAAGTTTGTGTACCCGTTCGCAAACTGTTGGTTTAAGACCAATGCCCGGAACTTAAGTTTGCGTACCCGTTTGAAAACTTAAGTGGTACAAGTTTTATAATCGGCTAAGTATGATTCCATACTCATGAACAAATACATTTATATATTAAGGAATGAAATCTTTGCAAACCGTGGCTAAATTTCTCATGAACTGATTCTTTTGGATCAATCCGATTTTTCTTCAATTGTCTTCTATGAGAATATAAACTTTTAGAGCATAGCTCGGTCGACCTCGCATGTGTTGCTATATCAAGCATGTTTGTCAATGTTAGTGATCAAAACTATGAGTCTTGATTTCTAGTCTATTTTATCTAAGTCTCGGACTAGGATAGAAAAGTGTAGTTGAGCTCAAGGACTTCATGGCGATTCATCATACAACTACGAAGATCTACTCAAGGAACCGTGGAACTTCGTCAACAAAAAGGTATGTGGAGACTTGAACTTATCTATCACTCAAAAGTCTATCTATTCTATCTCCTACTTCTTATGAGACAAAAAGTCGTATGTTATATAGACTGGATCATATACATTTGACATTTTGAGCTGAGTATTCACTACTTATATTCTTCTCGAAATCGTTTGTTGGTAAAGCGTTTCGCTTTGATCAAGTTTATCTTCACCTAGTGACGAAAGTCATGAAAAGTTTCAATTACTTTGAGAATTGCTCTGACGTGAAACAGTCTGTGAAAAACGGCTATATAACGTCCTCTGAGAATGTT
Source organism: Papaver somniferum (assembly GCF_003573695.1). Taxonomy (NCBI): domain Eukaryota; kingdom Viridiplantae; phylum Streptophyta; class Magnoliopsida; order Ranunculales; family Papaveraceae; genus Papaver; species Papaver somniferum. The sequence goes on along the minus strand of NC_039366.1, from coordinate 148,366,477 downwards.
TCAATGATTGGAATGAGAGTTTAGATTACATAACCATGTATTCCTTAATCCGAAGTTTTCGAACTTTGTTGATTGAGAGAAACCAGAGGAATTTCCTTTTCCAAGTCCGCGAACTCAGTCCGCGAACTGACGGAAGTTCTCTTACCGAGAATTTCTACTGGGATTTTCCAATAACTCGTTTGCGTGTTAAGTCCGCGAACTGGCGGAAGTCTCTTTGCCGAGATTTTCTGCTGAGTTTGGAAAACTCTTCCGGTTTCCTTAAGTCCGCGAACTTGTTTGTGAGCTTAAGTGGTTATGATCTAAATATGTGCTCTGAACATGAAACTTAAATTACTAAGGAATGCTTTATGCAAACTGTGGCTATAAAGTTCATGAGCTGATTCATCGAATCATCTTTGTTTCAATTGTGTCTTGTGTAGTTACATAAGATCTCATAGAAATTGAACAACTCTCTAACTAGTTCATTTGAGTCAATTGAAATAGTTATGGTGAAGAAGAACTAAGTTAATATGAAATGCTCATATGGTTAACCTTTTGGGTTACTATGTTGAACCAACATACACGTATACGTTTGGGCACGGTTTTCGCAAACCCAGTAAATGTTTACCCAAGTGTGTGTGACAAGCTAAGTTTTCGATCTAACGGTTGAGAAATATTAGCTTGAATATAAATCAGGTTTTCATCTAACGGTGAATATGGATTGCTTTGTAACTAAGGCAAAACCCTAATTTGAAGGATATATATAGGAGACACCTAGCATTGTGCAAAACTAATCTCCACACGTATGTGTGATACTAGTGCGCGCTCGCTAGAGTCGATTCTCCTTTAACCTTTGGTTTTCTTCTCTAAAACCAAGTTAACGACTTAAAGACTTCATTGGGATTGTGAAGCCAGACCGATACTACTTTTATCGTAGTTGTGTGATCTGATCTTGCATCTTCTATCGTACGAGTACAATCTTTGATTGGCATGAGATCGTGAGAGTTCTCCGATAGGCAAGATAAAGAAGTCACAAATATCTTCGTCTCACTGTTTGTGATTCCTCGACAAACCGCTTGTGTAGTCAAGAAGGATTGTTGAGAGGTGATTGATTAATCTAGGTTGTTCTTCGGGAATATAAGACCGGATTATGAATTGGTTCCTGTTCAGCTTGATTTTTTATCTTAAGACGGAACAAAACCTAGGGTTTTTCTGTGGGAGACAGATTTATCATTTGATAGACTTTTCTGTGTGAGACAGATTTGTTTATTATCAAGTCTGTGATTTTGGGTTACATCAACTCTTAGTTGTGGGTGAGATCAGCTAATGGAATCAAGTGCGCCGTATCCTGCTGGATCAGAGGCATAGGAGTACAACTGAACCTTGGATCGGTGGGAGACTGATTGGGGTTCAACTATAGTCCAGTCCGAAGTTAGCTTGGAGTAGGCTAGTGTCTGTAGCGGCTTAATACAGTGTGTATTCAATCTGGACTAGGTCCCGGGGTTTTTCTGCATTTGCGGTTTCCTCGTTAACAAAACTTCTGGTGTCTGTGTTATTTCTTTTCCGAATTATATTTTTTATATAATTGAAATAATACAGGTTGTGCGTTAAAGATCATCAATTGGAAATCCGACCTTTGGTTGTTGATTGATATTGATTGATCCTTGGACATTGGTCTTTGGTACTGTCCAAGTTATCTATATTTGATAAAGACTCACAGATTTTTATTTGCTTGAGTAAAGATAAAATCAACAGATTGAGATATAAACTCTTTGATATATATTTTTATTGATTGAGTCTAACTGTCTAGTTGATTCTCATAAAAAGTACATTGGAGTTTGTCCATACAGATTGCTAAGCGAAATATTGGGTGGTGTTGTTAGACCCCCGCTTTTTCAATTGGTATCAGAGCAGGAAACACGTTTAAGACCTAACAAGTTCGTGTTTGTAGCGATCTGACTCTATGGACAGAGGCGTTATCTCCAATAACGTACCACCAGTCTTCGATGGCTCCAATTACTTATGGTGGAAAATTGTTATGCGAGCTTTTCTTCAGTCGCGTGATTTTCAATCATGGGCATATGTGGTTAATGGCTATGATGCTCCCGTTGTGGCAATTGGTGATGTAAACGTTCCCAAACCTATTGGTGAATACACCGCTATTGAGATAACTGCTGCAAAGAAAAATTCCGACGGTTTGAATGTTACATGCCATTACCCCAAATCTTCAGCATCATGTGACAAACTGCACTAGATCTAAAGATGCTTGGGATACCTTAGAAACCGTATTTGAAAGAAACTCCAGTGAAAAGGATGCTAGGCTTCAAAACCTTAATTCCGATTGGGAGAACCTTCGTATGGCAGATGAAGAAACATTTGATGAGTTTAATCACGAAGTGTCTGAAATTTTTAATGCATCTTTTGCATTGGGTAAGACTATTCCTGAAAAGGACATTGTGATGTAAATTCTCAGATCGCTGCCATCTAGATACGAGTCTAAGAAGCATGCCATCGTTGAGGGGAATAACCTCGATAATCTTTCCAGAAACACCTTGGTTGGAAAGCTTAAGATCTTTGACCATGAGCATACATCCAAAGTCGGTAAGGATGTTTCCTTTAAAGCACAAAAGAACACTAAATTACTTGTCAAAGGTAAGAGTGTTCATGTCTCCGAGGATGATCAGTTTGAGGATGATTTTTCGGATGAAGATCTTGACAAATCAGTCTCCTTGATCACAAGACAGTTTAGGGATCTTCTGTTGAAGAGAAGTAAACGGTTTTCAAGATACAAACCTAAGTCATCAGACAAACCTCACGGTCGCATACCTCCTAAAAACAGGGATGCTGACGAGGCTGATGACGAGGACATGCCTCAGTGCTTTAAGTGTAAGGGTTTTGGCCATTTTGCTAACGAATGCCCATATCGTAGAAAATATACTGGGAACAAAGGTCTAGCTGTAACACTTGATGAAATGTATGAAACCTATGATTCCGATGAAGATAGGAAATCAAGTGTAGGGCTTCTTTGTGAAAACATCGATTTTGATACTTGTAGCAATACATATATCAAACTCAATGGGTTCGGAGAAGAGGGAAACCCAATCAAGCTGGAAGATTCACTGAATCTGATAACTTGAAACCCTATCAGTGATGTTTCAGGATCAACAATATTTCTACCTGCTTGCACATCTCAGATGCATGACTACTATCCAAGATTGACGTGCTCGGTTTGTTCGATGAAGGGACACGAACTATCAAGGTGTTACAAATACAAGCACCAAATAAGGCACGCCAGCAAACTTCAACGAAGAGCAGATCGATTAGCAAGAAAGCTGAAACTTGCTCAGAAGACCGCCGAGGAATGTAGGATCTTATCTTCGTCTGAGAAGTTGGTTTCCAAGGATAGAGTAAGACCATTTGAAAATAAAATATGGTCAAATCGTTTTGATAGACAGAGATCAGAGGATTCCTCCCATGAGGAAAAAGATGGACAAATCGTTGTTCATCGCAACACAACTTGATTGTGTTGTTGGGAAAATCTTGTCTCATGTGCCTGTTCGAAAAGAGACAAGATTGAGTGGTGATCAAGGATTCAGAAAAGTTTTTCCTTCTTTTCTTAGATTTGTTATTTTTTGTCTATCAAATAAAAGAAAGGGTTATTATCGACAATTCTACTCTTTATAGGGTTTTAAAGTTGGGCGTATACGAACCTGTCAATAGGTTTCGAACCCTACATTCCTTTTTCATTTTGACATCCTTTTTAAGACTGCTTGTTGAGTTAAGTGATTCCATCACACAAATCCAGTTGTTCGTAACTGTTCTCAAAGCACTATCTTGTCAGATGGAAAGGATGTCAACATGATTGTTAAGTCTTCAATCAAGGGAAAAGAGAAATCTTCTATTTCTAAGTCCCTGAAAAGAAAAAGAAGGAATACAAGAAAACCCAGGGTTGTTCCTTCTAACTCTCAGAAGTTTTCCGATGTTCTTGATGAGTTAAAGGAAATAAGAAGGGAGATTTATGAAATAAAGACGTTCGTGTCTAAATCTTTGGAAATTCAGAGGACCCTAATTCGACCTCTTCACCCAAGACAGTTCGTGGGTATTGACATTTATCTCTGTGAACCTTATGTCCCAATGGTTTTCGATAACAAGGAGTTCGTGAATGATAAAGAATTTCTCAAAGGAATTGTTGCCTAGTATGTCTTCTATTTAGATTAGTTGGAAGAATAACTAGTGCTTTGAATAGCGAAGATTGTGACTACACATAGCTATTTTTGTTTTCATCTTCTTATGTTATTTTTTTTAGGTTAATTGGTTTTTAAATTCTAAAAATATTTGGAGGATGATATTATTGTAGTATTAATCTGTTTTGAAGTATTGCAATATTTTTGTGGGATATGTATTGTTTGCGTCCGTGAACTTGAAGGCCCCATATTGTGTCAAAAGTAAAGTCGCTTATAAATTGATATTCGTATGGATGAAAGGACGAATAGACTTTTGACAATTACAAAAGTTATGCCTATGCAGTCATTTATTTGATAGAAAATAGGATGAAATCTTTTGTTTGACAAGGATAAAGTCTATTATGTCGTTATGCAAATAGTGATGGAAAATAGAATAGATCCTTGTATGTTATCCACAGTATTGATCTTCATTGATCCATTTTGTTATGTTTTACCGTGAAGGCTCCATTGTGTATCTTATGTTGAGCACCTTACAACTATGTCAATTAATATTGGCCTTGTTGGTTGTTCCATGAGATGCTATATGTTGAGCATTCTTAAACTAAATTAATCATCTTGATTGGTTATTTAGTTATTTCTCCGAAAGTCTTCTTTTGTCGAGCAAAATCTTTTGACAATTAAATTGATTGTTTCGGTGATTAGTTTGGTTGTGTATTCCAATTAGATTAATTATAGGTTCTCTCGTAATTAATCTAGTTGAGTTTTTCATATATTCCACAAGTTCTTGTGTTGAGTATATGAACGGCTATACTAATCATGTTCTATTGGTTGATGTAATCGTATTTTCCGTAAGGTTTTCCTTAGAGTATTTGAACGATTAAGGTAGTCATCTCCGTGTGGTTATCTTAGTCGTAGCTCCGTGAGTTTTCTTATGTTGATCACAATCAATTAAATTGATCACTTTTGTGGTTTGATTTAGTTGCGTAATCCAATTAAATTAATCATGGGTTTACTTGTGATTAATTTGATTGAGTTTTGGATATTGAAAATCATTTCCATGGTTTTTGGTGTCCAATTAAAAAATCCTTCTTTTCTTTCGAAATTAAGGTCGCTCTTGTTGTTCTTTTGGGAATGACATCAAATGGGGGAGAGTTCTTTTTAACTTGTGCTTAATGGTAATATCTTGCGGGGTGTGCGGCTATGGAATTTTATAGGGGTTATCTTGTATCTTAAAACTCCTTGATGAATGCATTTAGCTTCGGCTTTATGATTGCATCTAAATTAAGTTGGTATGTATTTTTTCTTTTAGTCTATGTCTCTTGTGGAAATTTCATTATGATCCCGTTCTTTTACCTTTGCCAATTTCATTGACAAAAAGGGGGAGAAATGTAGTTCACACTACAAATACATATGGTTTTCAGATCATTGTGTAAGGGGGAGTGGTTTCCATGATCGAGATGGAATATTGACTAAGGGGGAGTGACACATATCACCATAGTATTGTTGTTAAAGTCGTGATGCAATTGGACTTTGATGTTACATAATGATACTATGACATTGTATAATAATGATTGAGAATCTCGATTTCTCTCATTGTTATAGCTACGGATCTTCAACAACGGTAGTGCTAGACTTACAACCTTTGGGATCATTGGAGTACTTGGAAGGACGAAGATTTCAAGGAACGTTGAAGATTATACTATGGAATAGGAGCCACTAAAGTTTATCTTTTTTGTATTCCATATGTATTAATAGTTTGTCACTAAAATTGACAAAGGGGGAGATTGTTAGAGCATAGCTCGAGCGACCTCGCATGTGTTGCTATATCAAGCATGTTTGTCAATGTTAGTGATCAAAACTATGAGTCTTGATTTCTAGTCTATTTTAGCTAAGTCTCGGACTAGGATAGAAAAGTGTAGTTGAGCTCAAGGATTTCATGGCGATTCATCATACAACGATGAAGATCTACTCAAGGAACCGTGGAACTTCATCAAGAAAAAGGTATGTGGAGACTTGAACTTATCTATCACTTAAAAGTCTATCTATTCTATCTCCTACTTCTTATGAAACAAAAAGTCGTATGCTACATAGACTGGATCATACACATTTGACATTTCGAGCTGAGTATTCATTACTTATCTTTTTCTCGAAATCGTGTGTTGGTAAAGCGTTTCTCTTTGATCAAGTTTATCTTCACCTAGTGACGAAAGTCATGAAAAGTTTCAATTACTTTGAGAATTTCTCTGACGTGAAACGGTCTGTGAATAACGGCTATATAAAGTCCTCTGAGAATGTCTCAATGATTGGAATGAGAGTTTAGATTACATAACCATGTATTCCTTAATCCGAAGTTTTCGAACTTTGTTGATTGAGAGAAACCAGAGGAATTGGCTTTTCCAAGTCCGCAAACTCAGTCTGCAAACTGACAGAAGTTCTCTTACCGAGAATTTCTGCTGGGATTTTCCAAAAACTCGTTTGTGTGTTTAGTCCGCGAACTGGCGGAAGTCTCTTTGCCGAGATTTTCTGCTGAGTTTGGAAAAATCTGCCAGTTTCCTTAAGTCCGCGAACTGGTTTGTGAGCTTAAGTGGTTATGATCTAAAGATGTGCTCTGAAAATGAAACTTAAATCACTAAGGAATGCTTTATGCAAACCATGGGTATAAAGTTCATGAGCTGATTCATCGAATTGAATCGTCTTTGTTTCAATTGTGTCTTGTGTAGTTACATAAGATCTCGGAGCAATTGAATAACTCTCTAACTAGTTCATGAGAGTCAATTGAACTAGTTATGGTGAAGAAGAACTAGGTTAATATGAAATGCTCATATGGTTAACCTTTTGGGTTACTATGTTGAACCAACATACACGTACACGTTTGGGCACGGTTTTCACAAACCCAGTAAACGTCTACCCAAGTGTGTGTGACAAGCTAAGTTTTCGATCTAACGGTTGAGAAATATTAGATTGAATATAAATCAGGTTTTCATCTAATGAATATGGATTGCTTTGTAACTAAGGAAAAACCCTGATTTGAAGGCTATATATAGGAGACATCTAGCATTGTGCAAAACTAATCCCTACACGTCTGTGTGATACTAGTGCGCGTTCACTAGAGTCGATTCTCCTTTAACCTTTGGTTTTCTTCTCTAAAACCAAGTTAACGACTTAAAGACTTCATTGGGATTGTGAAGCCAGACCAATACTACTTTTATCGTAGTTGTGTGATTTGATCTTGCATCTTCTATAGTACGAGTACAATCTTTGATTGGCTTGAGATCGTGAGAGTTCTCCGATAGGCAAGATAAAGAAGTCACAAACATCTTCGTCTCACTGTTTGTGATTCCTCGACAAATCGCTTGTGTAGTCAAGAAGGATTGTTGAGAGGTGATTGATTAATCTAGGTTGTTCTTCGGGAATATAAGACCGGATTATCAATTGGTTCCTGTTATTTTATATCTTAAGACGGAACAAAGCCTAGGGTTTTTCTGTGGGAGACAGATTTATCCTTTGATATACTTTTCTGTGTGAGACAGATTTGTTTATTATCAAGTCTGCGATTTTGGGTTGCAGCAACTCTTAGTTGTGGGTGAGATCAGCTAAGGGAATCAAGTGCGTTGTATCCTGCTGGGATCAGAGGCCTAGGAGTACAACTGTACCTTGTATCGATGGGAGACTGATTGGGGTACAACTATAGTCCAGTCCGAAGTTAGCTTGGAGTAGGCTAGTGTCTGTAGCGGTTTAATACAGTGTGTATTCAATCTGGACTAGGTCCCGAGGTTTTTCTGCATTTGCGGTTTTCTCGTTAATAAAGCTTCTGGTGTCTGTGTTATTTCTTTTCCGCATTATATTTTTTATATAATTGAAATAATACAGGTTGTGCGTTAAAGATCATCAATTAGAAATTCAACCTTTGGTTGTTGATTGATATTGATTGATCCTTGGACATTGGTCTTTGGTACCGTCTAAGTTATCTCTCTTTGGTAAAGACTCGCAGATTTCCATTTGCTTGAGTAAAGATCAAATCGAGAGATTGAGATATAAACTCTTTGATATATCTTTTTATTGATTGAGTCTAACTGTCTAGTTGATTTTCATAAAAAGTATATTGGAGTTTGTCCATACATATTGCTAAGCGAAATATTGGGTGGTGTTGTTAGACCCCCGCTTTTTCATAAACAATTGAACAACTCTATGAGTAACACAATTAGAGTTATTTGAGTATCATTTGATCTAGAAGTGTTAAGATGAACATGGTTAATACAAAAGTGTTAGAGCATGGATCGGTTGAACCCACCAAGCCTTGGTATGTCAAGTTTGGTTGTCATATTTCAGTGAATCAAAACTCATTTAAAAAGTCGCTTGATTATGTACTAGAGACAACTTCGTATAGCTTAGGCTAGAAAGACTAGGATTATGATACATCCAAGTATTACTCGAAGACTTGAAGAATGCGAATAAGTAACAAGCTGCAACGACGACATCATCCTTCCTCTTGAGGTTAGTAATATTTTGACTTGAATTGTTTCATTCCTAACGTATCTTTCAAGTCGTGCTATATTGAAAACATAACTGCGAAGCTATGAATGATTATACTCTAGTAGTAAGACATGATCACATGATCATAGTGTTAAGGAATTAGGATACGAAGTATAACTCTTATCTTTTGAACTTCGTATATAAGACATCGACATAATCGTATGAATGCTATTGTGATTATGTGTATGGGTAAAGGTGAAGATTTCATCCTAGGAAACAATGTTTACATTTGTTTAAAGGAAGTACATTCATGAACTTGTTTTATGAATCAAAATGGAAATCGCTAGGCTTATTGGTATTGTTATTCATTGCATATCTCTGGATTACCAATATGTGTGAGTTAGTAGAACCGATCATAATTTGTTATGTATCTTGGTAAAACTAATCACAGTGCCTGACTTATGTATTGGTATGACTTTTATTAGTGTAACCGATCCTAAGTAATCACCTAAGATGGTATGATCGATATCTGTAATTGGCGTAACCGGTCCTAGTAATTGGTGTAACCGATCCTAGTGACTTGTGTAACCGATCACAAGTAATACCATGAGAATATGGTAACCGGTCCTCGTAGTTGATTTAACCGATCCTGGTAACTGATGTAACCGGTCCCAGTAACCATATTAAGGTAGAACCGATCCTTGTGTTTAGTAAAACCGTAAACCCATGATTAGTGAATTGATATTTGATCAATCACATAGTTCTTGGAATACAGATGAACCAATTCTAACTTGTTTGGAAGTGTGGTATAATCGGTTCCAAGATTGTAAATATGAAAGAGGATTTACAAAGAAAAGATGTCGACATACTTTGAACATGCTCAGTAATTCTTATCTTTTATTGTTCAAAGTTATTCCTTAATAACTCAAGGAGATCCCGGACCGAAATAAATTAAGAATCTTTTAATTGAGGTTGTTAGTTTTATATGCTTTAATTACTAGCACTTAAATGTATATCTCTAGAGAATAAAAATTGGAAATGTGCATTTACTAATTGGAGATTTTCTAGTGAGATTTCTGAAATATTGTACAAAGCATTTCCAGGAATTATGAAAACCGATTTGGGAATTTATTGCATATCTTGAGAATATTCGGTTTTGGAAATTCCTTGGTGTCCAAATATCCTTGGTCTATAAATACCCAAGTTTTCATTTCGAGCAAACTATCCTAAGATCCATGCAAACTTCATCTTTTTTTTTTGTTTCTGGTGGAGCCGTCTAATCGGAGAGGAAAGTACCCTAATTAGGCGAAATCTCTTACGATTGCTCGTTTAAAGACTTCTGTAGGATCAAGAAGCGTCTACGAGTAACGTTGGTGGGAAACTGGATAATTGCAGTTTATTTTAGTTTTCGATTGATTTGATTGACTAACGGTTGTTGAACTTTGATTGCACCTGGTTTGTTTATTCTTGAGAATATTCTTTTCTGATATAAGATTCACTCAAACTAGATCGAAGTATCGACGGGATATTTAGAACTGTTTGTAGATCTAAAGACGTCTTGCTATAATCCATTGTTAACAGAATCCGTTATGTGTGTGATTGGTCACAAGATATTCAAGTGGTGTTGTGCAAGTGTTTATTGAAGATTAAAGAAAATTTGAAGACAAAGAAGATTTATGATTTGGTTTATATATCTTTGGTGTGCAGAAACCTTGATCGGCTGGGATCCAACTAAAATCGGATTTATTCGACTGATTAGTTGTGTAAGATCGGCATCATCTTATAGTATCTTGTTTGATTCTATATTGTTTGATTCCAAATCCAAACTCTGCTACTTCGGTAGTTGTTAGATAGATTGATATGACCAGGCAAAGGATTTTATTGGTTAAACAGAAGAGCCTCTGCATATGACTTGAGATATCTTCATCTGAAAGAATCAAGAGAGTTGTTACAAACATATTTGTTGTTCCTTTACTGTTCGGAATACGATTCAAAGGAATTTTTCCAGTGCGTGCACTTATTGAATGTCGGAAGCGCAAGGATACTGAAGAAACTAGGTGAAATATAGGTTTATTTGATTGGTCTCAACTATACGAAGTTTGTTAAATTTTGTATAGCGGCTTAATTCTGAGAGTATTCAATTCTGGACTAGGTCCCAGGATTTTTCTGCATTTGCGGTTTCCTCGTTAACAAAATCTTGTTGTGTCTTTTACTTTTCTATTTCCGCAATTATAATTGTTTATATTATAATTAGAAGTAAAATACACAAACGTTAATTCCTAATATACTTGATAGTGATCCCATAGAGTTTGGTTAAGTCTGAACATGTTATCAAGTATCATACTTCATTGTTGTATTGTCTCGATCTTGTATCCATAGTCAATCACACGGGTCATCTTGTTGTCGTATTGTCTCGATCTCGTATCCATAGACGATCACACGAAGTGTGAACCGATTCGTTGTATTGTTTCGACTTGGTACACAAACAATCACTTTCAGTAGAGGACTTATAGGTGGATAATTTAAAGATTGTGGTGTATTTGGATACCCTCGTCTTTTCAAAAAGTCTTCATATGGCTAACTTCGGTTAATTGTTATTAAGCCAACTCAATATACACGTTTAGGTACGGTTACCCATATCTAAATGAAGGTATATTTCAATTGTCTGTAACAAGCTAAGACCATCTAATGGTGGAAAGATATTAGATTGAATCTTGAATCAGGTTTTCATCTAATGGTGAATATTGATTGCTTTGTTCCAAAGTTATCAAACCCTGATCTGAAGACGATATAAGGGAGAACTCTAGCAACTGGGAAACCTAATCCCCACACCTCATGTGTGATACTAGTTGCGAATAGAATCGATTCTCCTTTAACCTAGGTTTTTCCTAAAACCATTATAGGTTAGCGACTTGAAGACTTCATTGGATTCTGAAGCCAGACCCAACTATTTTCTCTGTAGTTACGTGTTCTGATCTTACTTGTTCTATCGTATTGAGTACCATGTTCTCTAAGATTTGCTCGAGATTTATCTCTGATAGGTAAGATATAAAAAGTAATCACAAAGCTCTTCGTCTCATTCTTTGTGATTCCACAATAACTTGTTCTACTACCATGTAGTTAAGTTATTGTGAGGTGATTGATATTTCTAGGCTGTTCTTCGGGAATATAAGACCGGATTACTGATGCGTGTTGTAACCACAACAAATTAGTGAATATTTTTCCACTTAAGTAACAAGTAATATGGTGGTAGTTAAGTTCGTTCCCACGAGGAGAAAAAGGTTTTAGTTGTCTTATAATGTCACAAGG
>NC_039366.1:148261239-148354329 GCF_003573695.1 Papaver somniferum | reverse complement strand
GGGTTAGTTTTAGATTTTATAAAGCAAAATAAATAAGGGTTATTTGGTTTTTGGTACTTACATTTTGACCAACATTAGTGTTTGGTCTAACTTTTGTCCAAGTTAGTGCTTGGTACTTGGAATACACGTTGACCCGCGTTGACTTGGTTAAGTAACGTTGTGTCAAAAAAATTGGTGAATTAATTCGCAATTACCATAATGAATCTATCTTTTGTAACAATGACTAATTGTATCCGTAACTTATCATATACGTGGACGGTTTATATTAAATCTTAACCCATCTAAGTGATCAACGATTAAGATCTTAATGTTCTTAATCTTAACCCATCTAAATCGCTCGATTAGAGCTTCATGTTCTTCTTCTTCGTAAAAAAACTATATGCATATCCTTTACAGTTTACACGCGGAAACCTTAAATTTAAACCATCATCATCGCCTTCTTGTTTAAATCACAATATTAACACCACCATGACAAAATTTTCCCTATTTTTTTTTAGTTCTCAGATATGATTGAAGAACTTGAAATTTCAATCTGAAATTTGATGTGTTTTTCCAAACCCTAAACCATAACCCTTTTTGATTCGATGAAATCCCATTAATCGTCTGCCCTAATTTTTTTATATCATCTTGATTTTGAGCTCTGATTTTTGGTATTTTGATTCGCTGAAGTGACCAAATTTGGGTTGTTTTTTTCGTATTTGATTCGTGGGTTTGAAGGAATTTTAAGGTTTTAGTGTGTCCAATCTTGGTTTGGGAGGTGTAAATTTTGAGGTTGGGGATGAAATCTGGCTGTCTGATTGAAGTTTTAGAATGTCCTAATATGGAAATGCTATTTTGGTGGTGGCGAATCATGGAAGTAGTGAAATTTTGGTTATACATGTGTTGTTGTTGTTGTTGCAGGATTTCAAGTTGAAATAGGTTACGATTGATGTAAGTTCAATCTCTACTGAGTTTATCTTGTTTATATGATTTCAGTGTACGGCTATTTGATCCAAATGTAGTCAATTTCCTTCATGATTTTGGCAGAAGAAGATTTATGTGGACTGAACTTATTACTATTAATTGTCTTTTTTTTCTGATTGAATTTGTGGATGACAACGAGGTCGAAGGAAAAAATTGAAATGAAAACGAAAAGAAGAAGAAATGATTTTCAATTTGGGGAAGAACAGGAAATTAAGGTTCTTTTTCAATTAGATCGTTAACTGTTGTCTACCGGCGTTAATTATTTTATTTATTTATTTTATTTTTTATAATTATTAAACAAAAGTCCGATTTAACATAGTCAACGTTGGTCAACGTCATTTCCAAGTACCAACCCCTAATTTGGACAAAAGTTAGACCTAACACTAATGTTGGTCAAAATGTAAGTACCAAAAACCAAATAACCCAATAAATAAACAAACCAATTGAAATATAAAGGAAAATCAATAAGAGAAGTTAGATCAAGGAATCGTTCTTCGTTTCAAAACAATGATTAAAGTTATGTATCCATCCACTTTTTATTAGTCACGTATTTTCATCAACCGTAGGTTAACAGGTTCGCTTAGCTAACCCCAAAATTCCTCTTTTCACTGAGTAACAGGTCCGCTTAGTTATCAGATTCTATTCTAAAGAACCACCTTGAGGTTTGCTTACAAGATGTAATTCAATGAACACATTAAGATTTATGAATTTAGGTTTGATACTAGTAGTTAAACTCGATTCGCTCGGTCCACTTTCTAGCGTTGTTTTTACACATAATTGAATCCCTCCGCAAGGTCTCGTGTTTTCTACTTGTGTAGTGAATTATTCAACAATTACGCATATTCTAATCACCACTAGCTTTAGATTAATTAACAAATCAATTTAGTTGGCCACCTAAACAACCTATCAATCAAGCATAAGCATTAATATTAGTAAAAACAAACGAAAATCATATGAAAAACTTAGAAGTAGATTTAAAACAAAAACTCAAATCATGTTAAGAACTAGGAACTCATCCTCAATCAATAAGAAAATTAGCTACTCATGTTTTTGAAATCAACACCAATAATTAAAAGAAGAATTTTGAAGTTCACACAAATAATTAAAAGAAGAAAAGATGTGAAAAACAAGCAATAACAAAAGTGTTGTGTGTGTAGAGGTGTGGAGGTGTAGAAATAAAAGTATATAACTTTTTTATTTATAAGCTTCAATTTGTTTGCAATCCTCTTAGGAATGGGATCAATTTCCCATAATAATTCAACCTCCAAGTTCTTGTCTTTGTAAAATTCTTCCATCGTCTCTTTCCAAATTCAATCCCAATTCCACAAATTCTTCATGCAATTCCAATTCTAAGTCTTCAAAACCATGAGAAGAGACTCACACAAAAATCTGTAATTTTGGGATGTCAGAATTCATTTTATGTCGCCGGAATCTTGCCAAAAACGTCACTACCGGCCACCTGAGCTTCTTCTTCGTTGATGGAATATTCTGTCACGATTCTGTAATGTTAACGGTTATTCTGGTCAAACCGTAGGTCATCTAGTCAAGTGGTCAGGGATTCAGACACCGAGTCATCATTTTACTCGGCTAACTGGTCATACTCAGCTGAGTTGGATCGGTCATCGGCTAACTGAGTTAACTCGTCGGAGTAGAGAATCTGATTGAGTTTCTTTTGTTTTCTGGATATTCACGACCGAATTCAGGCCTTTATTTTTCTTCTTCCCTGCGACATTTTAACACATTCATTCAACACAATTTAATCATTCATTTATCCGAGTTCTGTCTTGAACTCTTTCTCTGTGTCTGCACCACAATTGGCATCTCTGTATCACCTTCAAATCCTTGCTTCTTCTCGATTCAATAGCGGCAGCAACAGCTTCATCATCTTCTTGATTTATCAACGGCAACAGAACCCATCTCTCCTCTGTTGAATTCAATTCACAAATCTATTTCAAACCCATCGTTCACAGCAATCATCCATCTTCAAATTCTCGATCCGAACTTCAAGAGTACCATCATCTGTGTTAGAGCACTGCTCGGTCGAACTCGCAAGCGTTGATATCTCAAGCTTGTTTGTCAATGTTAGTGATCAAAATTATAAGTCTTGATTTCTAGTCTACTTATAGATGTCTCGGACTAGGATAGATTGTGTAGTTGAGCATTAGACTTCACGGCGCTCATCATTGAAGACGAAGAACTACTTAGGAGAGCTTGTGGAACTTCATTAACAAAAAGGTATTTGGAGACTGAAACTCATCTATCACTTGGAAAGTCTATTTCTACTCTATCTCCTATATTGAGACATAAGTCGTGTTACGATATAGTTTTCTATTATACACATTTGAGATTTCGAGCTGAGTTTAACTCGCTTACATATTTCTCGGAATATGTGTTGGCAAACTTTCGTTTCGACCAAGTTCATCTTATATTCTTGACGAAAGTCAAAAGATGATCATGTGAAAATTTCCGAGTAACATCTTACATGGTTTGTGTGATACAATTATTTGGTGAAGACTTGGAATGTTTCGTTATAATTATTTCAATAACTTGAAAATTGCTTTGATGTTAATAGTGTGTGAAAACGGCTATTGTCATCCTCTAAGAAAGTTTCAATGATTGAAATAAGAGTTTAGAACACTTAACCATTATTGGATTGTGACATGTTGTGTACTCTTGCACATATGTAATCCATGTCTGGGAACCATAGTATGTGTACCCGTATTCTACCTATTGGTTTGAGAAGTCCTGGAACCTAAGTATGCGTACCCGTATGCGTACTGGTGTAAGGTTCATGTCCGAGATTTTCTGCTGGGATTGGTGGTATGCGTACCTGTTCGCGTACTGGCAAAACCCAATTTCAGTACGGGTATTTAAAGTATGCGTACCCGTTCGCGTACCTGAAGGTTAAATTTCTAAAATCAATTTAGTACATGAACTAATACATTTATATAATAAGGAATGCATTCTTTGCAAACCGTGGATATAATGTTCATGAATTGATTCGAGTGAATCAAAACGATTTTGCTTCAATTGTGTTCTTATATAGTTCTATGAGAATATAGCAATTGAACAACTCTTTAACTAGTTTCATTTGAGTCATTTGAACTAGTTACGGTTAAGATGAAGAAGGTTGATATGAGAGTATTCATATGGCTAACCTTGGTTAACTATTGTTGAGCCAACATGGTGTACACGTTTAGGTACGGCTACATAAACCTAAATGAAGATACATTTCATTTGTGTATAACAAGCTAAGTTCGATCTAATGGTTGAAAGATATTAGCTTGAATCTAATCAGGTTTTCGTCTAACTGTGAATATTGAATTCTTTGTTACCAAGGTAACTTAGATTTCAAACCCTGATTTGAAAACTATATAATGGAGAACTCTAGCAACTGGGAAACGTAATCCCCACACCTCATGTGCGATACTAGTTGCATAAGCTAGAGTCGATTCTCCTTTAACCTTAGGTTTTTCACGAAACCTTGTAGGTTAACTACTTGAAGACTTCATTGGGATTGTGAAGCCAGACCCAACTATTTTCTCTGTAGTTGTGTGATATGATCTTGCTGTTTCTATCGTGTTTGAGTACATTTTTCTTTAAGATTGGCTAGAGATTTAATCTCCGATAGGCAAGATAAGACTAATCACAAACATCTTCGTCTCATCGTTTGTGATTCCACAATATCTTGTTTCGCTACCATACGATTAAGATTATTGTGAGGTGATTGATATTTCTAGGCTGTTCTTTGGGAATATAATCTGGTATATCAATTGGTTCCTAATCACCTTGAATTATTAAAAGACGGAACAAAACTTTGTAGGTATTTCTGTGGGAGACAGATTTTATCTATTCCTATAGACTTTTCTGTGTGAGACAGATTTGTTATCAAGTCTTCGACTTTGGGTCTTAGAAACTCTTAGTTGTGGGTGAGTTCAGCTAAGGGAATCAAGTGTGTAGTTGTGTGATATGATCTTGTTGTTTCTATCGTGTTTGAGTACATTTTTCTTTAAGATTGGCTAGAGATTTAATCTCCGATAGGCAAGATAAAACTAATCACAAACATCTTCGTCTCATCGTTTGTGATTCCACAATATCTTGTTTCGCTACCATACGATTAAGATTATTGTGAGGTGATTGATATTTCTAGGCTGTTCTTTGGGAATATAATCTGGTATATCAATTGGTTCCTAATCACCTTGAATTATTAAAAGACGGAACAAAACTTTGTAGGTATTTCTGTGGGAGACAGATTTTATCTATACCTATAGACTTTTCTGTGTGAGACAGATTTGTTATCAAGTCTTCGACTTTGGGTCGTAGAAACTCTTAGTTGTGGGTGAGTTCAGCTAAGGGAATCAAGTGTGTAGTATCCTGCTGGGATCAGAGACATAAGGAGCGCAACTGTACCTTGAATCAGTGTGAGATTGATTAGGGTTCAAATATAGTCCAGTCTGAAGTTCATTGGTAGTAGTTAGTGTTTGTAGCGGCTTAATACAGTGTAGTGTTCAAATCTGGACTAGGTCCCGGGGTTTTTCTGCATTTGGGGTTTTCCTCGTTAACAAAATTTTGGTGTATGTGTTATTTGTTTTCCGCACTATATTTTGTTATATAATTGAAATATCATAGGTTGTACGTTGAATCGATCAATTGGGATATCCAACCTTTGGTTGTTGATTGAAATTGATTGATCCTTGAACATTGGTCTTTGGTACCGTTCAAGTTATTTCTCTTATATTCAATCAGGCTCGCAAATTCCTATATGCTGATTGCAGATTGAATTGAGAGATAGAGATACAAAACTCTTTGATATACTTTTCTCTAGGTTGAGTCTAACTGTCTATTTGATTCTCTTGAAAGTGTATTGGAGTTTGTCTATTCATATTGCCAAACGAATTGTTGGGTGTAGTTGTTAGACCCTCGCTTTTTCAGTTGGTATCAGAGCAGGCAAACACTATAAACCTAATAAGCTTGTGTTTGACTGATCCATAAAGTCTATCCTCATGGGAAATTTTTGGGAAAACTTGTTCTCGGCATCTGTAACGCACGCCAGAATTCCTTAAAGATTGTTCAGAGATTATTATGGACTAGACAGTTGAGTTCTCATGATAATCTCATTCCATATAAGATTATGGAAAACTTAGATGATGAGAAACAATCTAGAGGAAAAATTAAAAGTTCCTATAAGAAAGGAAGATCGAGAAATGTTCTCTACGCTCAAAGATATGGAATCTCACTAGATTATCACTTAATCTTTTTGAGGAATATTATCGTTATGGATCAATTGACTAAGATCTGTTTAGAGCATTGAAAACGTTTTTAGATTCTTAGAAAAACTTAATTCAGTTAAGGATAAGAATCGCTATGATAAACGTTTGGTACATGTAAAGTCATGCAATCATGATGTCCAAACTAAACATGTTGTCCACACAAGTGGGTTCAATAAAACGGGTTCTCGTGTTGTTGATACGGGTTTAAGACATCGGAAAAACCTCATTTCTGATCATATGAAAAGGAAGTTAGAAAGCTTTTTTGACCCTGATTATCATCATTACTATGATTATATCACAGGTATAGCTTACAAATATCAACCGGAAATGGTGCATGAGGGTCTCTCTGCACATCCTGCCACTTGGTAACTTGTTTGGCGCTACCCTATTTGTATATATCTCGAGATGGGAAAGAAACGGGTTGATTTGTTTGTACTTGGGTAAATTTTGTCCTCCTCAGGATAATTGTGAAATAGCTTTCTAATGCACCGTCTTTTCACACATTCATGTGCTTTGGGAGTTGCATAACCTTGGTGTTTGAACTCCTATGAAATCCTACATTTCTTTTGTGGGTCGCGGTTCAGAAACGGGTCCACGCCCATCCTTGGGTATATAAAAGGAGCATGCGCGTACCTTCTTCTTCCTCCCATCTTGTCCGCGTACGTGAACGTTTTAAGGTTTGTTTTTTTCTCCATTAATCATCCTTGGAGATCAAAAAGTGAAAAGGGGTTTTCAAGGAACATATCAAGTAAGCCATTTCTTCCTTTAATATCTTAATTTCTAGATCTCATGAGGAATTTCAAGGTTTCAAAAGAGGTTTCAAAAACTTTGGGTTCTTCATCTTCTTCTAGCATGAACTTACCATAGATAAAAGTTCAATTAGAATTAAATTTGTCAATGATTCTTGTGGGAAGGTTTTTGAAATAATTTCACCTAATGGGTTTATTCTAGAAAAGAGGTTGGATTTTACTAGTGGGCATAAAGAGGATTTGATTTGTTTTGAAAAATTCAATCTTGGAAATATCATTTGATGGTCTTGGTGAAGGTTTTGACATTCTATCAAGAATCTTCTATGCTAACATGCATGATGTTAATTATGATGACATGGAATTCAAGACGATGATAAATAGACAAAGGATTCATGTAATAGAAAGTTGATTTCAAAGATTACTAAAATTCCCTTAGGGAGTTTTCACCTTCCAAGACCTAGTCATGAAAGACCTTCTTATGAAACCATTTCTATTGGTATCTGTGGTAAGAGTGTTGCTTGGAATATGGGAAAATTTCCTACTAATAATCTTAGTATCTCCTTGATGTCCTTTGGCAAATTTGGTATATCTAATCTTCGTCCCTCCACTATTAAGAATTCTCGTTGGAGCCGTGAGTTTGCGGAGTTGGTCTATTTCCTTGTGTTGGAAACTCAAAGTCTCGACATCTGTGGGTTTATCATATATTAAATGTTGCCGATGACGTCTTCCAACAAGAAGTTAGGTTATCCTCGCTTGATTGAGAGAATTTGTCGCAACTTCTCTATAGATCCGATTGGCAACTCCATTGGAACTCCCAAGCTTGTTCGTCCGTGTACTTTCAAACGTATGAAGGAGAATTCTTGCAAGAGACAAAGATGTGACACCCTTGATGGCTCATGTGATTCCTCCTCCATGAATCTTCTTCTTCAAATTCTCAAAGGTGTTTGTAAGATTAGTGCCAAGGTAAGGTGTATGTTGCGCAAGAAAAATTGCTTTTGATTGCTACTAAGTTTCCAGAAATCAAGGATGACATGGATAAGATTCAAGCCACTCTTATGGTCTCCGATGATGAAGGTGATGGTTAGTTTTTCGTGCTTTATCAGTTTTTGGTTTTTGTTTTGATTCATGTCTAGGAAACTTCTTATGAGAATTTATTCTTGTGTTTTTAAGAAGGATAACTAGGGTTTGGAATAGCCATTATTATAAGTACACATAGCTATTGCCAACATTTTTCATCTTGCAATGTTTTTAGATTTATTTGTTTAAATTCTAAAGTTTATTTGGAAGATGATTTTTGCAGTAATAATCTTTATGGTTTTATATATTGCAAATTGTTATGGGATATGTTGGTCCGTGTATCTTGATTGTCCCATACTTGTTCAAAAGTTATCTCTATTATGTCGGTATGAAAGTATTGATGAAAGATAGAATGAACTTTTGACTACCAAAGTTAAGCCTTTTATGTCATTATGCAAATATTGATGGAAGAAAGGATGAACTTCTGTTTACAAAGATTAAGTCTATTGTATGTCATTGTGCAAATAGTGATGAAAAATAGAATGCATCTTTGCTTATTCCGTAGTATTGGTCTTTCCCTGATCCACATCTTTGTGCATATACTGTGTTGCTCTGTAAGTTCTCTTATGTTAAGCATGGCCAATTGAATTGATCATTTTCCTTGTGGTTAATTCAATTATGTTTTTTTTATACGAATTCATATTCTTATGTGATTTGTTAATGTCCAAAGAAATCCTTCTTTTCTTTTAAAAGTTGTAAGGCCCGTCCCAATTTTTTAAGGGTGTCATTTTACTCTCGAGGGTAAAATATTCTTTTTTGCTTTATAAGGTATTTTGGTGAATTTTCATGGTTTATGATGGTTGCTATAAATGTTTAGGGTTGGTGTTGTAATTAATCAGGTTAGTTCGTTAGAAGTTTAAACCGGTTTTGGTATATTAGCATTTTAGCAATCATAGGCAGGTACCGCCTATAGGCTTTTGTCGTTTTATTTTTTATTTTGGTGGCAAATAAACGAGTAAATGAAAAATATAAATAGGAGGAAAGAATTTAGTCAAGGTTCTATATAGAATTGTAAACAAAGACATTAGTAATAAAATTGAAGGAAGTTGACGCTTGGCTAGTCTTCATGGGATGTTAAATTGTTGATTAGGAGGCAATATTAGAGCTTCTCCAATGGCATGTGTGTGGAGATAAATGTCAAAATCCACATAGGATGCACATCCATTTTCTCTAAAATCATTCTCCAACCCGGATGTCATAAATAAATGTATGCATGACTTTAGGTAGAAAATGTCAAGGGGAATGTCTAGTTTTCCACATTCCCCTTGACGTTGTCTACCATCCTAGTCAGCTTTTTTAAATTAAAAATATATTGTATTTCCTAAAATTAATTATAATACAATAAATAATCATTTTTAGATCTGATAAAATCTTAAAATTATTAAACATAAAATTTATATTTAATAAGAAAATGATCACGAACAACACCATTGGAGATGAATAACTTTTTTCACCTAAACTTAAGGAAAATTTGGAATAAAGATGTCTTGTTTGTGTTGCCACATAGGAAATACATACAACAACCATTGAAGAAGCTCTAAGTTCGGCTCACAGTCTTGGTTTCACAGAGTCTGTCACAGACTCCCATGGCCGTTGATTGTTATCACTTTGAATGGCTACGATGAATTGATAAAACAAGCGGATATTTAGAGTAACCCACGATCCGATTTGATTTATTTTTTTTGAAGCATGAAATTCATTAATCTAATAAAGGGCTATTACATGAGGGTATTCAATATCCGGAGATTCGGATACAATTGAAAGCCAAGAAATTACAATAACAACATTGTGAAGGAAAATGTGAATATCGGTCTTCGGATTACCATTGCAGCTGAGATGGATGTTGTAGTTGGTGGGATGGATCTGAATGAAGTTTTCGATGCTCCGCAGGCCTTCGACGAATGCTTTCCACAAGAAAAGCTATATTTTTGATGGACATAGATAAGTCCATAAGAAGTTGATTGTTGGTGAGATGCAATTGATCCGGGAACTTGTAGTCACGCCTTTGTATTCAGATGTTGAGGAGTACTGCTCAATCAATATGTGTAAACCTCCTTGTTTTCCAGCTTTCTTCATAACTTCAACCTGAGTCTTTATTTTTGAATGTGGCTTGAAGTAAAGTCCAACCTCTACCCTAAATTAACTATTACAATTACACTATATACGTTAACTACTCCAATTATTAAGACTATGTTGTTCTAGACCTGGACTAAGAACTAAAATACTTAATTAGAAAGATCTAATTAAGTTTACAACTATAGATAATTTGAATACAACAGACTTCTACACACTTCTAAATACACCAAGTAAAATAAAGTTTGCAAAACAACGGACTACAATAATTATACCAACTAAGATTATACTAATAATGTCGAGAAACTATTAAGAAGGTGGTTGTTCCACCGACCCATTAGCATCTAATTAGGATCTGCTCTTGTGATAATAGTATATATAGCAATTTCCTGATTCCTTAAAATTGTTATCAATAGGATGATAAGATGATTGATCTATTGCTGTTGAAGAAAAACTTTAGATTTCAGGTTTTCAAACGTCCAAGTACGCACAAAGGAGTTGAAGTAGAGTGTGTAGTACCCGGTTCCACCTCTGACGCACAAATTACTTGGGTTGAAGAAGCCAAATCTTCAAGATAAAGGTTTCTTCATTCGGCAGTTAAGCAAATAGTTCTTCCATACGAGTTATCAATCTTCGAAGATGTTTTATCGGTAACAAAAGCTTCTGCAGATAATTCTAAAGCTAAAACAATGTCCCCTAACTTCAACATGATAAACGCATATTTGGTCATAAAACAAGATCCAGATAGCAAACCAAACATACAAAGGTACCTTGAACCTTCAAACCTAAACACCAGGCACAACACAGAATACTGAAGGCCCGCACCGGAGAGGAACCCACCAGCAAAACAGAATCACAAACACCTTACGGACGAGAAACAACTGAAGAAAAAAACAGCCTTGCAGAGAAACACAATACAGGTTCAAGGAGAATTGGTTTAAAAGTGAGATGATATTCGCCTAAATTAGGCCAAAAAAACCCAATTACGGGATGGGTATTGACTTCAACCGGATTAAATTGAAAGGGAAACCAGCTGAGGATAAATGGGGTTCACTTGGTTTTAACAAGATTGAATCAAACAGAAGGATAAGGGGTTTTGAGTTATCGATTTAACCAGACAAAAATAAGATTAGAATTAGGCTAAAACAATATGACCGACATGAGCAAACCCTAACTTATATCGTGATGGAGATGTTCAAATCGATAATAACTTTCAGAAGTATTGGTCACCTGATAACTTGTGATGAATAATCGGCTATTGAACTATAAGAAAACGAGAATTTCTCCTTGAAAATCTATTCAACACAGCAATAGGAAAGCAGGAATCAGAAACAAAGGGGGTATCACAAAGTATGAGCAGCATCGATTAGTGTCGTAGGGCCGGTGGAAAGCGAAAGATTAGCCTAGGAATCGAAGGTTTTCCATGAAAAAATTATAGATCTGGGTTTTTGGAAGGGGGTAAAACCCCCCAAGTTATCGAGTTCAGGTGTGAGAGCGTTTTTTAGAGAGAGGGGGTCAAAAAAATCGATTCGATTTGATATGTAACAAACTTTTGACTTTTTTTTTTTTAATTTCAGCTCCTCCTAATCCTTCTTCCACTTTCTGTAATACGCCATGGAGATGAAAAGTTCATCAGTTGATGAAACTTTTATTTCGATTCACTATGGAAATTGGAAAAAAAATTAAATCTCGAAAATTTATGTTCTCTCAATATAAAATTTTGGATTGTTGAACTCTTTTATAACATCATTCCTGCCAATATATTTCCAGTTTTTGAGAAAATGATCTGATTTCTGTTGCTTTTCTGCAATTGAATGGGCACTCAGTAAACTTTATCAAACAGATCAGCATAATTATTTCTCTAACAACACCAGTTATTACTGGAACTGAATGTAGTATAATCTTAAAAATTCTACATTTCAAACATAATCCAGTGAGCCAACACAATTATAAGTTTAATAATTCGATTGAAGAACAAGAGAAATGAAATCCTAGCATAATGAATCGAATTGTTTGTCTAAGACATTAGAGTCCGTGAATATAAAACCCAATATCCAGATCCCCAAATCAAAACCCTAAAAATGGGTTTCAAAATCAAAAGAAAACAAACAAACAAACAAAAAAGTTTAGCTAAGCAATAAAAATCAGGATCACTTTTGGTATTTAAGACTTTTCTGTAGTGAAAGAAATCAGAGACTGGGTTTAATTTCTCCTGTTGCAGAGAAGGAAGAAGAAGTTGTCTGATGTAAGAAAGAGATGAAAGTAAAGATATTTGTGAAGTTCTCTCCGGGTCGTGGATACTAATAAACCCGCGTCTTTTTATTTTAATCTCAACCGTCGGAAATCTCTGTATCCTTTGGTTGTACGAGGCAGTGTCAACTCTGTCATTTGAACTTTGTGAGCCGATCGCTCCCCATTAAGGATTTGCCAAATAATACAAATGTGTGTTGACATTTTTGGTTTTGTTTCCTCTTTTATATAATTGCTCATTTTTACAACATGCTTGCTAGAGAATTTTAATTGACATGTGTGCTCTTGTGATAGGTTCAAAATAAATGAAAATCCTTAGCAAATTCGTTGAGATACGTGATTTGAAAAGTTATAAAAATTGAGGATTTTGACCGAGCATATAGCTAAGGGTTTTGCAGTGGAAATATGAGAGAAAGTAGAGAGGCAGAGTGGTTTCCATTCATCAGGATCATAGGGTTACATAGAACAATATTCTTTTATATACAAGTAGGAAGAAGACCCTGAACACTATATTGGGCCGCACATTCATGGGTTGCAATCCCTACAACACTCCCCCTTGTGCGGTCCAGTAGAACTTCATATGCAGTGCTTCATATTTAGTGCTTCGAATATAGTTCTTCAAATGTCGTCCTCTCCTTGATGACTTGTGCCGAAATCAATTACCTCATTAAAACTTTGATAAGGGAAAACCCAGTGGGACAAAACCTTGGTACGACTCTTCACATGTAGTACTTCACATGTTATCTAGTACTTTACATGTAGTTCATCACATGCAATACGATCTTCAAGGACCGGCTAGTCTAAGTTAATTGCCTCGTTAAGCAAACTTAGAACATACATGGACTCGCATACGCTGGCTCATTAAAACCTTGACATGGAAACTAATTGGGACAAAACCTTGACGAAGGGAAAAGAGTACAGCGTGACAGATGCAAGTAAAGTTGATCAGTTGCAGGTGATCACTTTGCTCAGTTTAAGTTGACTAGTTACTTCACAACTCCTAAGGCAGAAAATCTTTGTGGGAAAGACAATATCCTTAGTTGGGAAATTACTTCCGGGTGTTTATTGTTGTCTCATTAAAAATCTTGCCGAGTAACAAAACCCTATGGGAAAAATTAACCTCGATGAAGGAAAATAGTTCAACACACCATTAGATGCTCCCCCTTATGTCAGACAATTTTCATTAGTCTAATGCAGTCAAAAGGGAGTTTATCACACTTTACTTTGGTGACTTGAATGTTTATAAGACCATGTTGTTGATTCTGGAAGTTACGTCGCTTAACAGACTATCGTGTTTCATTTCTTTGATTCAGATATTTTCAGTAATATCAACGCGATCTTTAACGTTCAACATACTTGATGTTTTTAGTGTTGTCTCGCTAAAAACCTTTTCGAGTAACAAAACCCTTTGGGAAAAACTATTCTCGATCGAAGGGAAAAAGAGTACAACACAACTTCAATTTCGAAGTAAAATATGGCGACATCATATCCTTGGATCCCCCCCTGATGTCGGCATCTCCCCCTGATTACTTTCAGAGTTGTTCCAGACGGTTCCTTTTGTCATGTATTTTTCGAAACTGAATATTGGTAATGACTTAGAAAATAATCTACCATATCTCCCTCTGTTTACTTTCGCTGGAGAAGAGATTATTGTTCCTTCATAATCAACGACTTTTGGATTGCACTTTCATTGGCATTCCTTTTAATGTCTTTGTAGGGATAAAACAAATTTATTTCAATGGTTACTTTTAAGTACATGATTACATTCACTATACCATTCCAATGATGTTGCGTTGGCGCGAAGCTATATCTAGCTAACAAGTTCCCCGAGGATGTAAAACTTAATCGAGTACATTATTATACTAAGTACAACAATGCGTCTATTGTACTTAGATTTGGGAATTTCATATCCCAACATATCTCCGTCATATTCCTTTAGACGAAATGGTTACTTACTTATATTTGAACTAATCATGGGAGTGCTATCAGGATGCATGTCTTTGTTAAATTACCTGACAACTTTAGACATATGCAAACTGGTGGAATAATATACCACAAGCTCAGTATTCGATCGAGATTTCCCTAGATTTTTCATCTCAAATTCGGATTTTAAATAGCTTTTAAGGTCTCTTATTACATCCAGAGTACACATCATGTTTGTACCATCAACATAAATAGCTACAATTCCAAATCAGGAACTTTCTTATGAATACGCAAGGAAAAATAACTTACTTGTTTATCCCCTCCAAATCAAATATCCACTTAGACGGGTATACCACATCTGCCTGATTGCTTGAATCTATAAGTGAGCGTTCTATCTAACTGTAAACGCACTATATGGTTTAGAGTCATTTGATTTTGGCAACAAAAGTCTATCAAGTACTTTTGTAAATATATTTTATCTCTTGATTCTTTCAGAGATACGTAATAACCACATACATATGCTGCATTTCAAGTCCTTTTGAAATTACCAAGCTAACTAAGTAGCGGAACTCTATAACGTTCATTACAAGAGAACAATTCCAGGGCTTTGTGAGAAACCTCACGCCACAAGACGAGTCTTTGTACTTTAAGACTACCTTCTTCTCATTATGCTTTATGACAAATCAATTATGTATGTCCAATAGGCTTTACACTTGGTTGGTTAGAACTACCACACCAAATACCCATATATTTGCCAAAGAACTAAGTTCTACCTGGATTGTGTAGGTCAAATATGCTATTTATTTGAAATGAATCAAAATAAAGCATGGTTCGATCTCATTGTGCTCTACTTCTGGAGCAACTATTTATGGATTATATCATCACTGTGCACGCATGCTTCTTCCATTAACTCATGTGCATTCTCATAATCCGTCAGGATTTCATTGTTATCTAGAATCATTTAAAAATTCGGAGCATCCTCCAGTATTGATTCATGGACATAGTCAAAGACAATCAAATGAGATGATTTCATTAATGATACAAATTAGGTTGTGCCTTACTCATCTACTTCCTTTCTAGGTGAGCATTGATCGAACCTGGTGGTCTCTCCATCTTCCTTTATGGAGCCACGGCCTAAACTACACTTCCACCAAGTGTAGTTGCAACACCTTAGTCTATGGTGTACCCCATACTGAGGATTTCTAACCTTGTAGGAATATTTGCAGCTGTTAAATGTGATCTTGTCACTTTAGCGACATCAGTGTAGATTCTGAAAATTGATTATTCTTTGTCACTTCACATTTACATTTGTGGAGTGCAAGAATCAATATGAGACACCGTGGGAACACACCACGACAATTCATGTCATCCCCTTAGACAATGCTTATTCTTATCTCCCCCTAACGACAAGAAGACTATCTCATTAAAGTGATAAGCTGCAAATCTAGCAGTAAGAGATCTCCTGCCAAAGGTTTTAAAATGCGGATAATTTTTGAGAGTAAATATCCAACAAAATTACTTAATCATTTTCGTGACCCATCATAGTACGATGTGGAATCGTAATGGCACATATATAGTGCAACCAAAAATGCGTAAGATCACAAATGTCAGGCTTAAATTCAGTTACCAACTGGTACGCAGAAAAGGTTGACTAATATTGGGTTCTAAATCGATTTAAGTAAAGATGCGCGTAATATTGCATATCCCCAAAGAAATAAAAGGTAGGTTGGTACGCATAACCTATTCCTTCGACACCATCTGTAACCTTTGATGGTAGCCTCTGCGAGACCATTGGGTATAAGATGCTCTATATTGATCCTATTAAACATGCAATATTCATCAAGTCCTTTGGATGTAAATTCTCTAGCATTAACAAGAATGGTTATCCTTTTCACTTTGCATTGTATAATATGTGCTAGGAGTTTTCAAACGCAAATTTCTTGGGAACTATAACTAGTCCAAAATGTCAAAACATTCACCAGATCCATCAGTCACTCTAATGGTTCGCATTCTGCATGAATATTTTTCTAAATTTTACCTTGTTTTCTATGTCATATGGAATTTTTACCATTTGCATCTTAGGATGGTCTCGATCCTGTTTTGCTGAAGACTTTGTAAAAATGAGTGATATGCTTTCTTACCTAAAAGCATAATGGGAAGGGGGGTTGTGCATCTAGTACTTTAGAGAACACTTATTGAGAGATATATCGTTACTTCGCATTTTGTCAATCTTTTTCCCATTGTCTTGTCCACTCAAACACAGTGATGTACGTATGATTCCTTTCAAAATGAAACATCAAGTCACAACCAAAGTTCCTTTATGATTATGTCAAAGCCTAAATGAGTCAATTCCCAACATTTCATCATCAGAGTCAATATGGATTCAATAATCCAAATACTATAGTGATTTACATTTCACTAGATTGACTCATTAGTTTCTCTAAGAAATATTTCCTTTCAAATATATTAGAAACTATAAAAGATGCAATCAATTACATCCTCATCATTGTGAGGTTCCACATGATATCCATTTGCATGGGTTACTTTGGAATTTAACAAGGTGTGATTATCTCTCGGTACATGTAGAGATTTTGTGACGTCTTTGTTCTATCTTGAGAACAAATTTTGAGCAATGCTGCACTCGATGATCCAATCCTCGTAGTCACATTATAAGGAAATAGTTCAACAACTAGTTTAAATTCCTTAAGCTAGTGGAAGAAAAACAACTATGAGTTAGACACTTGGGTCTTGAGAGTTTTAATAAGTGGTGTGGCCTTATTACGTAATAAAAGTGCGATTGAACTCAAGTACTTTGGGGTGAATATATATTACGTGTCACCAAATATATCTCAAGTGCTTTAGAGAATTTATGTCTCTTGGTTTCATTCTGCAAGTGTAGGCAATGGATCTAGTTTAACTGAATAAGATAGTCAATTGGCCAGGCAAAGTTCTTGTTGCCATTAAAGTTGATGTGAAAATTTGATGCTACTACGGTACATGCATTACATTGCTTGTACCGACATCAATATTAGGTGTAATTCCAATTCCTTCATTTCCGACGAGAGCTAATCCCATTCTCGGTTCATACTTGGTATTATCACTATTAGAAACAAAAGTACATATTTGTCTCATGATATATATACGTCCCTTTTCACATGCTTTATATGAGTCGGTACGTCTAATCCTCATTACTTTGGGGTTTTTTTTTCATTTTCAATTTTGTTACATTTAACTTAATTTGAGAAATTTCTTTATCTCAACAGTCCAAGAGAATCTCACTATACATGTCAACCAATTACTTTAGGTTGAATAGATTACTAAAGATGGTTCTATTTTTGTCATTCTTCAACATATACAGGTTCGTTAGTATCATGGATAAAGTAGAGAAATGGAAATTTTCTGACTCATATCATCTTTTGCGAGTTCTTCCACAAAAATTGGAATACATGTGATTTTATTTGCAACTCTTTTGAAAATATCGACTCTTTAATAGTCGAGCCAGTGGATTACATTCCACGGAACATTCAAAGATTGGAGAGACAATATCAAATACGCAATAATGGTCCAAATACTTCTAAACCCTAAATAAATACATTGGAATCGAGTTGGTACAACCAATTGAACAAAACACACCATAGTCAATATCATATTCATGAGAACAAAATAGTATTAAGACCAAAATTCTTAATGATAAAGATCAACAATCATAATTTAAAATTGACCGTTGATGTAGACTTATCTTAAGACAAAAATGAACAAGACTAGGCATGTTCTAAAAACAAATAAATAAGCCTAACAAGTACTCAACGTAAAAACCCACATTATAGTTGCGTACATCGATTTTTGGTTCCCACGGCATATAGACAAAACCGGAACAACCCTGTCCGGGCACAACCTAAAAACAAGCTTCAATAGGACACCGGAACCAAGCTGCAACAGGACTGGAGTGTCCCGAACCGACGTGGACCAGGTTGACTCGTACCAGATTGGCTCGTACCGGATTGGACCGGATCGGCTGGACCAGACAGGATCGGACCAGCTCAGCTGAAACAGGACCGACTCTAATCGGCTGGAACAGACGAACTGGTTTCCCTACGGACGAACAAATTTTCTCCTTGCGAACACACGGAGATTTCCTTTCTCTCTTTCCTCATCCTCGTAGCCCAAACAGGAGAATCCATACAGGCGGGATTAGAATTTCAACAATAGAAACACGCAATTGATTGAAAAGACGTTACAAAATGGTAGCAGACGTTGCACAGGTTCTTGTGTTACATACAATTGATTAATTTACAGTACAAGTTCATAAAAACAAAATTATGAAAACAAATCATGGCTTTCCTGTAATAAAATAGATTTGCACAAACCAAACTGGAAGGTTAAGCATAAACAAATCATGGCTTTCTAATACAAACAACCATCAACATAACAATCTAATCCTAATAAGCAGTGTAGATCATGATTAATCAAAAAGAAAAAAAAAAAGATGTCCTCAATCAAAACAGTAAACGACCAAAAGTCAAAGAAAACGCCATGGACTTCAATTAAACACGTCATGGTGTAAATCTAAAGTTTTAGTACATGGTATAAATCAAACATGCCATGGTTATCCATGGTGCTTAATGATCATAAAGAAGAAGAAAAAAACGGACAAGCATGGAAGACAATCACTATGTCCAAACAATCATCAAAATATAAACAATCATTACATTTGTAATCTATCTACCGTCAAAACATGCGCAATCAGACAAAATAGTATATACAGATTATAGATTACTAAGTTACTAACAGTCATATCATGTGCACTCAATTAAACTAATCATCAATGGATATACATAGCAGACAATTATACTGTGGATCGAAGGAGATTTAAGTAAAGACACAGATTTTGGAGTATCATACCTTCACGGACCTAATTTTCGTTCACACAAAATCCATCCCATACCTAACAAGAATCAAACGGACGGGAATCTTCTCTTTTCTCAGATGAGACACAGACGAATTCTCTTTCTCATCTTTTCTATTTTGTAATAGGATTACCACCGATTGATGAGAACAATATTCTCTTTCTCATCTTTTCCATTTTCGGATTACAACCGATTGTTGAGAACAAAATCTAGTAGATCCATAAATCCCTAATTGCAACTACCTAAGCTTCCATTTGTAGACTTGGGAGATACCATTTATAAGAACCCAAAAAAATAAAAAATAAAAATTTATTCTTTAGCGGCAAGGAAGAGCTCGTGCATGATAACGTTTTGCAGTGGAAATACGGAAGAAAGTAGAAAGGCAGAGTAGTTTCCATTCATCAGGATCATAGGGTTACATAGAACAATATTCTTTTATATACAAGTAGGAAGAAGACCCTAAACACTATATTGGGTCGCACATCCATGGGCTACAAGCCCTACAACAAAGGGTTGTTCTTTTTTAGGTTTAGACTTTAGTCGTCATCCCTTTGGCCGATCAGAGAAAAGAGAAGTTATTAGAAAAAAAATAGAAAAAATAAACAGGAGACTATTACTCTTAGAAAAAAGTGGTTGTGAACCATATATCGGTGATTCATTCTTTTATTTGACCTTCTCTGTGATTATTTGGCTAGCGTTTAAGATAGGCACAACACTAACTAAATCTTGTTTTAATTGGGTTAAAATTATTTAAATTCATATTTATTGGATTTAATGATTATGGTAACGTGTGATCGATAGTATGGATTTATTGATTGCATGATGATGTTGAATCTGTGCCATGTATGTAATTGTTTGATAAATTTCGGTCCTTGGGAATTGATGGTTGCTTCCCAAAAGACTTTCTTTTTGACGGGATACGAGATATCCGTGGGAGTTGAAGGTTGCCTCCCTAAACCAACATGGGGCTCATTAGGAGTTGATGATTGCATCCTATTTGATTTCTAAACCCATGGGCTCCCTGGGGCGAGCGGATTGATTGATTTTATTTTTTATGGATGTGGTGTTTCCATGTGTTTGCGGTGTTGTTAATCATGCTAGTTGTTTTTAAAAGGAATTTAAAAATGTTTTGTTGCTTCTTTTCCTACTGGGTGTCACAACTCACATTGTTTCATGACAAAAAAAAATCCAGATTTTATGGCACCACAAGGAACTAATGGCGGAAAAGCATAGAGATCGGTTTTGGTGCTTTAATTAGTAGTTTGCATAGGATTTGTGATTGGAAAAATTGTAATAAAATATCATTAAACTCTTTAGCTGATTTGTTAACTTTTTATTGATTATTAGTGCTTTGGATATTATTGGGTTAATGTATGACCAAAAAAACAATGCTACGTTAAGAAAATTATTTGATTAGACAATGAAAATTTCAGAGTTATGTTGGTTTGACTGTTAGTGATAATTATTTTATAATATGTTTTCGTGTCATTCGATTTTTAATGAATTTCAAACTCCTTCGGAATGTGTTGATAAAATATTCGGAATTTTCTAAGTACTATTTTTATTTTTGAAACAATTGTTTATCACTGTATTAAAACAAGAAATTTCCTGACAGATTCAACTATATTGAAGATTTCCTGTTTAAAAGTAATTCTATGACAAGTTTTAGGCTTTGGTGTCTTCTGTAAACTTCAAGATATTTGTTTTTCCTTTTTAAAATGATAAACCAAAGATGATTTTGAGTATTGAGTGATTTTATATGATTTTCGTAAAATGGACTATCTCTGTTTTCCTTTTCTGCAGTGCTGGTCAACTACACGTTTGACTGTGGTTAAAATGTCTTTAAATTAAACTACAAATTATAGAAAATTTATCACCGGAACTATACTCAGTTACGATTCATAGTGTATAATCATAATGATTTTTGGATTTTATTTGTGGTCAGTAACATTCTTGGAGTGAACTGATGTCTGTTTTTGTTTTATGTTTGTTCCACAAAAAGGCGACTCTTTTGGATTGAATCTGGAAAGTTTAACGGTGAAATTAATGTTACGCTAAACTAGAGTTTTCTAGGATTCTTATGGATTAAAAATCAGAACAAAGTAACGGTTAGATCTTCCTAAAAGAATTTTTATGTTTCCGCTGCGACATAATTTCTATATCGAACATAAATTAATTAAACCCAAATAAATTATTTAATGAGCTTGGGCTTAGTAGCTGGGCTTCGGCTGTGGTATCGAAGTAGCACTTCGGGGTTTTCGGGCATTGGATTCGGGCAGGATCCGGGCCAGAAAATCAGGGTGTTACAGTGTGGTATCAGAGCTAGTCTGATCCTTTGGGCAGGCTAGTTTTTGAATGAGTCAATGCATGTATATGCTTGTATGTAAATTGCTTGTAGTAATTGTTGATTTTGTTTTGCTAGAATGCGTAATAGGTTGTACTTATTTAGCATAGAGAAATTCTTTATGTGATACTTATGTTTTAATGTCCTTCATTCAGGACATGTCTCGTCGTAATAATGGTTCAACCGGCCCACAAGATGAGGGTTTAGGTGATGTTGTTCGTGCTTTGAATGTTGTTGCTCAAGCGATGCAGCAACAAGTGAATCTTAATCAGAATGCACCTCCTCCTCCACCACCACCTAATCAAAGGGTTTTGTTACTGAGAAGGTTTATTGAATAAAAGCCTGAT
Source organism: Papaver somniferum (assembly GCF_003573695.1). Taxonomy (NCBI): domain Eukaryota; kingdom Viridiplantae; phylum Streptophyta; class Magnoliopsida; order Ranunculales; family Papaveraceae; genus Papaver; species Papaver somniferum. The sequence goes on along the minus strand of NC_039366.1, from coordinate 148,332,426 downwards.
TCCTTTAAGGGTAGTCCTGATCCACTAGTTGTTGAAGATAGGATAGATAAGATTGAGAAAATATTCACCCTATTAGACGTGAATGGTGAGGATAAGTTTAATCTTGCAGTTTATAAGCTTGGGGGTGAAGCCACTCGTTGGTGGGATATGACTCGTCGTTCTAGAAATGATGGCATGTTTACCTGGGTAGAATTTCGACTCGCTTTCCTAAATAAGTACTTTCCACAAACTGCGCGAAACCAACGCATGATCGAGTTTATGTTGTTGACCCAGAGAAATATGACAGTAGCGCAGTATCAAGCCAAGTTTGAAGAACTTTCTCATTTTGCTCCTCACTTGGTTGAGCATGAAGAGCTGAAGGCTTTTAAGTTTTAGGAGGGACTTAAGCCTTCAATTAAGAGTAGGTTGATTGTTTTGAAGATTACATCTTATACTGAGATAGTGGAGAGAGCGATGATCGCGGAGAGAGATCTTGAGGAAGCTGCGAGAATCCGTGAGCGTCATGCTGGCGATAGGAATGGGAACAGTAAGAATAAAAATCACTCGTATGAAAGGAAAGAGAACGGGGATGATGTCCAAAGAAATCTTCAACATGTTGTGTGTTTTGAGTGCAAGCAACCCGGTCACTCTAAGAGGAATTGCCCCCAACTTGCTGCTCAGTGGGATCAACAACCTTCTGTGGTACAACGTCAGAATCGAGGTAACCTCTAAATTTCGTGACGAAATTTCTTAAAGGAGGGAAGGGTTGTAAGGCCCGTCCCGATTTTTTAAGGGTATTTGTGTCATTTTACTCTCGAGGGTAAAATAATCTTTTTCTTTTTGCTTTATAAGGTATTTTGGTGAATTTTCATGCTTTATGATGGTTGCTATAAATGTTTAGGGTTGGTGTTGTAATTAATCAGGTTAGTTCCTTAGAAGTTTACACCGGTTTTGGTATATTAGCGTTTTAGCAATCATAGGCAGGTACCTTCTATAGGCTTTTACCGTTTCATATTTTTTTTGTGGCAAATAAACGAGTAAAAGAAAAATATAAATAGGGCGGAAGAATTTAGTCAAGGTTCTATATAGAATTGTAAACAAAGACATTAGTAATAAAATTGAAGGAAGTTGACGCTTGGCTAGTCTTCATTGGATGTTAAATTGTTGATTAGGAGGCAATATTAGTTCGGTATGATAGAATATATGAACTTAGCAAAGGAAACAGGGTCTCTTCAGAAATGCATGCAAATGCAAAATGTATATATAGAATTTTTTTTTGTCAAAGTTTTGGTCTTGTGTCGACACATGTAGCCTTTATTAGGATGATAATTTGATAAGATTAAGGATTTGCCAAATAAGGCAAATGTGTGTTGACATTTTTGGTCTTGTTTCCCCTTTTATATAAGGTTTTACTGATTTCCCATCCCACTATTCAAACTATATTTTTTCTAACTCTTTTTAGATTGGGTAAACAAAACTCACTCTATTATTCTCCGTAGTTAATCTAAACTTTATCATTGCCACCAAATTGACTGGAAATTAATTCTCAAAGCACTATCTAAACTAGGTCAGAAGATGAATTCCAAACTTTCATCATGGTTAATTTAAACTTTCATCCAAACCTACTTTTATTCCAAACATAATATGATATGATGGACAGTTTAAATTAAATCAATACATTATACAATTGTGGAATCCGAGGATAATTGAGTACGAATGTAAATCTAATTGAAACAACAAACGTACAAGGTGGATTACTACTTTCAGTCTTCAGCTTGTGAATTTCTTCAAGTAAAAAACCTTGTTGCTTGACCAGAATTTCTTGCAGGCGAGAAATTTTCGTGAAGGATTCTGCAAGAGCATGTAATTCTGTCTTTGATTGAACACAAAAGTGTGTCAATGCTTCAGTACTCTGATCTTTCCTCAGCGTATTCTCTTTTTCCTTCTTGCTAAGCCAATCTCCCTTTTTGATTTTACTCCTTAATATCAAGAGAAGATCCAGACTTAATCTTAAGTTGATCTTTCTGATCTAGCATCTTCCCAAGAGAAGATGTTGGATCCGGACTCATGGTTCGGACAAGGAATGACCAAAAAAGGAGAAGGATATTTTTATAATTTTCATACTTCCGAAAATATAATATTCCTAAAAATACGAATATATCAAATATTTTCAAATACTAGATTTTATTCCCATAATCTACACATAAGTGCATTGATTCTTCTTCTTCCTCACTCAAAATTCGGCACACATGGTGAGGAAAGAATTTTAATATCGATCAGGTGGTATTAGTATGAGATTTTCTCTCATTATGTAAATTTGAACAAACAGAGTGTCCTTGATCTAGCATCGTATGAGAAATTCTCCTCTTGTTACCTCGAACTAGCGAAGTATCTTGAGATTGACTTGGGTTGCCTATGCAACTTTTAGCAATTTTGTTTTTGAGACAGTTTTTGCATCTTGTATTACTTTTCCCTTTTCCATTAGATGATTTAATAACATCGAAAGACATGTCCATTTTTAAAATGGGTAAATCACTAATGGAGGAGGAAGAAATAAGATTGACAACTAATGTAATATTAGTTGTTTCCTCTTCTTCAGAATCATATGAATCAGAGCTCTCATCTAGAGTTACATCCAGAGCCTTGCTTCCAGTGTATTTCTTAAGATTGGGACAGTCTTTAGCAATATGACCAAGCCCTTTACACTTAAAGCACTGCGGCTGATATTCATTAACTTCTTCATGATCCTTTTTGACAGGAACTCGATCATGTGAGCGAGAAGATCGATGAGTATCCTTAATGAATCTCTTATTTCGCCTTTTTAAGAGATCTCGAAACTGTCTAGTAATCAATGATAACGATTGTTCAATTTCATCATTAGAATTTTCTGCAATATGTTCATCTGAATCATCCATCTGTCTATTCCTTTCCATTGGAGCTTTCGGAATTTTTGCAGCTTTAAAAGCGATTCCTTTACTTTGAATAGACTGTGATTCATAATCAAAGATCTTTAACTTTCCAACATGTATGCTTCGTGAGAGAGTTGAGAGATCATTTGCTTCTATGATTGCATGCTTCTTAGAATCGTATCTTGGTGGCAACGATCTGAGAATTTTGCACACTATATCCTTTTCAGAGATAGTCTTTTCAAGAGAGAAAGACGCATTAATTATATCAGAGAGTTTAATGAAACTCTTCAAAAGTGTCATTGTCATCCATTCGAAGGTTTTCCCAATCGGACGTAAGAGTTTGAAGTTTAGCTTCTTTCTCTGAAGTGTTTCCTTCGAATACGATCTGAAGATTATCCCAAGCTTCTTTCGAAGTTTTCCATGTTGATACATGATGTTGTAGATCACGACTTACAACATGTATTATAGCATTCAAACTATCTGAATTCTGCTTTGCAAGAGCCTTTTCTTCGTTTGAAAAATCTACTAAGCGTTTAAACGCAGTTTCTGAATTTTCTATCTTTGGACGAATATAACCATCGATGACTAATAGCCATATATTAAAGTCTCGTGATTGAAGAAAAGATCTCATAGCAAATTTCCACCAAAGATAGTTTGTTCCGTCAAATCTTGGCGGCAAGTTAATTGAAGTTGATTCATGCAAACTCGAGTTCATTCTTATAGGTTGGATCGCACCAAACACAGATTGTTAGATATTTTCGTGTTTGCCTGCTCTGATACCAATTGAAAAGATGAAGGTACCCAAATACACCTCAGTCTAAAACTTTTCCACCTATAAGTTCTTTCTCCGAAAGTGATTGCCTATGGACCGAGTCGAGACAATACAAAAAATCGGTTCACACTTCGTGTGATCGTCTATGGATACGAGATCGAGACAATACAACAACGAAGTATATTTACTTGATAAAAGGTTCAGACTTAACCAAACACAATAGGATTGCTTATCAGTTAAATAGGAATTAACGTTTGTGTTATTTACTTTAAATTATAATAACAACAAGGGAAACTTAAGAAAATGCCCATGTGGGGAAATGTATCTAAGAAAATGCCCATGTTTTTTTGAAAATTAAAAAAATGCCCATGAATTGAACTTTTCCGTCCCGTTTTTTTGAAAAAACGGCTGACGGCCGTTACATGATATGTGGCACAAAATCCGTTGTGTCAAAAGACATTCTAGCCCCTAAATCAGTTGGATCGGTCCGAGTTGAAACAGTAACTCAGTCATTGTCAACTGAACTCTTGACTCGGCAGTGAGGACTGGCTTTTTCAGGCATTTCACCGAACATCTAGTCTGCGTAACTTAGACAATGAAGAAATATAGCCTTGCCGGTGATTTTTTCAGCCATTCTTCTGGATCCTTCTCTGCAAAGCATAACCCATCACTCTGAATCATTTATAAACACTAAACAACCTTAATTTCTCCGTCGCTGTTCCAAGAAACTAATGGCATTAAATCAATTTCAATGGCTACAGCTCAATAGGAAATTCTCAAACTTAATAGGCCATTACAACAAATAATATCTTGAACAACACTATCAGCAATATCTTGAAAGGAGTCATTCATTTAAATCATCATCACCAAGGAATTGCTAATCTGCAATAGATCTCTAGTTATAACTGCTGCAAAACTACAAACCAGACCAGATAGGTAATTGCCAAAGCCTAGTACTTCAATTGCAATTAGTCTCAATTCCAGACAACAGCAGAACCCCAAGTCCATCCCGACTTCAATTACATCTCAAAATTGCTCCGGTTGCATTTAACTTCAAAACCCCCAAAATTTTGTCCAACACCAATTTGACCACCGAACACTACCACACCAAACATTATATGTCCAAGAACAACACCGTTAACATCAAACAATGAATTAAAAATACGTTTAGGGAAGAACATCAAACACTATCCACAAAAGAGGCGCCGTTGTTTCCTACCAAAACTTACCTGAACCTGTTTATTAATACCCAAATCTGGTAAACAAGTACTGATCGAAGAGGAGAAATAGAGATAGACAAGATGGTTCCTAACTTTTTAATGGTTGGTCCTTCCATTCAAACAACAAATTCGTTTCTAGTTACAATTCTAGTACTACTTAATGTTTGGACAAAAATAACAATCTCCTTTATTTGTTATTCTGGCAACGCCCCACTTACTTTTAATTTAGCCCTAGAACTAGTTAGGAATTTTGAGCCGTTGATTACTCAAACAGACGGTAAATGATGATATTATGATATCCTACAGTAATGGGCAGTTCAGTAATAGCGCCCACCAAAATCTCATTTCCTAAAATGAGAAATTGACCAAGTCCACGAGATTTTACTAGTTTTGTGGGGCCGAATGGAAATCATTAGGGCTGCACATGGGTCGGGTTGGGTCGGGTTTGGCCTCACCCGTCACCCGCAACCAACCCAACATTACAATGGGTCGATTTTCACCCGACCCACATTACGGTGGGTTGGATCGGGTGGGTGGTGGGTTACCCACCATAAAATACAATGAACATTACATTAAGAACCCAATTGAAATAAGCCAACCCAAAATCAATCTTAGGAAACAAAACCCTAATTAGTATTTACAAATTACAACGATTCCTAGTCTCACCTTTGGTTGTTGGTTTACTGGTGACGATGTTGATTGGTTGCTGCTGGTGATGCTGTGATTTGATTTACAAAGCGAAGAGAAAATGAAAAAATAAACTGAGCCTCTGAGACTGCCATTGAAGGGAACTGATTGAAGACTCTTCAGTGAAGAGAAGCTACCGATGATTAGGTTTAGGCATTATATATTATCACTTCAATGGATGTGGTTCATCTAAGATAGGTAATCTAAGGGTTAGCATTAATTTAGAAATATTTAGGTGGGTGGGTGGGTTGGGTCGGGTGAGGGAAGTTGTCACCCACAATCGACCCACCATACGATGGGTTTTGATGTTATGACCCATAGTCGACCCGCTCCTAAGTGGGTTAGGTCGGGTGCGGATAATTTCAGGTGGGTGTGGGTTGGGTTGGTGGGTTGAGTCGGTTTTGTGCAGCCCTAGAAATCATAACTGCATGGGCATTTTTTAAATTTTCAAAAAAATGTGGGCATTTTCTTAAATACATTTTCCCACATGGGCATCTTAAGTTTCCCTAAACAATAATTATAATTGTGGAAAATAAAAGTAAACGAAACAACAAGATTTTGTTAACGAGGAAACCGCAAATGCAGAAAAATCCCGGGACCTTCTCCAGAATTGAATACTCTCAGGATTAAGCCGCTATACAAAATCAAACCAACTTCGTATAGTTGAGACCAAGCAACTAAACCTATAGTTCACCTAGTTCTGTCTGTATTCCCACGCCTCCGACCAGTAATAAGTCACGTACTTGGAACAATTCCTTTGGTTCGTATTCCAAACGGTAAAGGAACAACAAATCTGTTTGGTATCAACTTTATTCAACCAAGTGATATGAGTTCGACAAAGGCTCTTCTGTTTATCTCAATAAACTCTTTCGTCAGGTTCTTAGATCTATCTTATTATCAACTACAGAAGTAATTGTTAAGATTTTGCAATCAATACTTTTAATCACAAAGAATTTTATTGATGCCGATCTACACAACTAATCAATCTAATCCACCACAAGGATAAACAGATTATAGTTGGATCCTCTTTTACCTAAACAAGTATTGTGCACACCAAAGATTATGAATCCCAAATCAGAAATCTTCAAAGTCTTCTTTGTCTTCAGATCTTCTTAGATCTTCAATAAACACCTGCACACAATCAACTTGAGTCTCTTGTGATCAATCACGCACATAACGGAGTCTGTTAACAATGGATTATCACAAGACGTCTTTATATCTACAAACAGTCTAAAGATCCCCGTCGAATCTTGGATCTAGTTTGAGTAAATCTTATATCAGAAGAGAATATTCTCAAGCATAAACAAACTAGGTGCAATCAAAGTTCAACCACCGTTAGTCAATCAAATCAATCGAAAACAAAAGATAAACCGCAATTATCTAGTTTCCCACCAACGGTACTATTAGAGCTTCTCAATCCCAAAGAAGACTTTAAACTGAGCGGCCTTAAGAGATTTCGCCTAATTAGGTTACTCTCCTCTCCGAATAGGCGGCTTCACCAGTAGCAGCACAACTGATAGTTCTTGTTGTACGAGGATTAGTTTGCTCGAAACGAAAACTTTCATATTTATATACCAAGGAAGTTTGGACACCAAGGAATTTCCAAAACCGAAAATATTCTCAAGATATGCAATATATTCCAGATTCGGTTTTCATAATTCCTGGAAATGCTTTGTCCAAAACAATGACCGAAAATCTCTTGGAAAATCTCCAACTAGTAAATGCACATTACTAATTTTCATTTTCCTAAAATAAAATTAAAAACCTTAAATAAAAGATTCTCAATTTATTTTATTAGATCTGGGATTTTCTTCCTTTAGCTATTAAGGAATAACTTTGAACAATTAAAGATAAGCGTTACTGCACATGTTCAAAGTATGTCGACATCTTTACTTTGTAAGTCCTCTTTCATACTTACAATCTTGAAACCGATTTTCCACACTTCCAAACAAGTTTAAAATTGGTTCATCTGACTTTCAAGAACTATATGATTGATCAAGAACACTCAATCACAAATCACGGGTTTCGCGGTTCTACCAAAACAAGTTTCGATTCTACCTCCATGTGAGTATTGTGCATAGTCACACGAGCTTTCCAAAATTCGGTTGACTAGGTACTAGGATCGGTTCCCCACATATATATGGTATCTAACTTGTACTTGCTGCACATGTCCATAGGATCGGTTCCCCTTTGCCTAAAAACGTGTTGAACATGTCCATAGGATCGGTTACCCTTTCTGCTAAAAACTTGTTGCACCTCATACAAGGATCGATTCCCCTTTGTGATGGGTTGCACCTCTTACTAGGATCGGTTCCCCTTTACCCATAGTCGGTCATACCAATAACGCTGAATCGATCATACCATCTCAGGTGATTACTTAAGATCGGTTTCACTAATAAAAGTCATACCAATACAAAAGTCAGGCCTTTGTGAATAGTTTTACCAAGAACATAAACAAGCCATGAGCGGTTATACTAATCACACATATTGGTAGTTCAAAAGATATGCAATGAATAACAATACCAATAATGCCTGGTGATTTCTCTTTCGATTCACAAAACAAGTTCATGAATTTACTTCCTTAAAACAAATGTAAAACATTGTTTCCTAGGATGAAATCTTCACCTTATACCCATACATAATCACAATAGCATTCAAACGATTATGTCAATGTCTTATCTACAAAGTCTAATGGTTAAGCAATAAACCTCGTATTGTATTCCTTAACACTATGTCTAACTAGAGTATAATCATTCATGCTTCGCAGTTTTGTTTTCAATGTGCACGACTTGAAAGATATGTTTAGGGAATGAAACAGTTCAAGTCAAATATCACTAACCTCAAGTGGAAGAATGATGTTGTCATTGTACCTCCTTACTTCTTCAATTCTTAAAGTCTTCGCAATACTTGTAATCTCTCATATCCTAATACTTTCAAGCTAACCTATACGAAGTTGACTCTAGTACATAATCAAGCGACTCTTAAATGGGTTTTGGCTCACTAAATGTGACAACCAAACTTGGCATACCAACGCTTGGTGGGTTCAACCGAGCTATGGTCTAACACAAGTATATAGTTTTGATCAACTAAATTTGACAAACAAGCTTGAGATAGCAACACTTGCGAGTTCGACCGAGCAGTACTCTAACAAAATGTACCATGTCTTAGTAACATTAAAAATACCTCAATTATAAGAAGAAGAAAAAAGAGCATATCTGAGTCATTTTCACGAATGTACCTGCATCCTAAAAATAAATACTCATCAAAGATAAAAATTATTACATAATGAGAAATTACAGAGCGCATATTTTGTGCTGAAATAGTAAGACCACCCCACCAACTCAATAAGCATGTTCACAATCACTAAGCAAACACTATATTAGCCATATTCTAAAACCGCACCCAATTTTAATCATTGTTGCACCAACCATATCGTAGTACTCGTTGTTTAGTTTACCTTAAAAGAGCCACGTGCAAGAAAATGTTATTTTTCTGGTATTAGACCTCGTTCGTCCAATATGACTTCATTTTTTTCCTTATTTTGAAATAACCTGCTACGCGGTTAAGTAGATTTGAGTGTACGGAACGATAATTCAGCTCTAATTAGATGACTATACTTCTTCACTTTATCTTGATGATATGTATCTAAATTTAAAGACAGGAAAAAGATATGCATGTCATTTCTTAGTAACAGAGTTTAGCATATAAACTGCACTGCATTGTTGAAGAAACAATAATGCATGAGAATAACCAAAAAGAAAGAAGCAAAATCAACTTACCAAGGATTTCATGTGACCTTCAAACAGAATATGAATATGACACTATAAACTTTATATTTGATGAACTAAAAAGTGAAAACAGAACCTCTTGTTGACCCTGCAATCAGATCAAAATCATGTGTTTATTCCATTTTATGGCGGTATCCTAGGTAGCATCAATCACAGTTATGCAAATTGTAGAGCCTTCAGAATCAAGATTTTGCATATAAATTGATGTAGTTTTTGAAGAGGCAACAATGGCATGAGAATAAAAAAAAAAAAAATCAATCATAACAAATATTACCTTATTAATGGTGTTTGAGAGCCGACTTTGTTATTATCACCGACAATGTACAATATTGCCCGACGACTACCAGTTAGCCATCTTAAGACTTTTTTAAAAGAATATCATACTGCATGATTAGCATTTCTTAGTAACAAAAAAAGTTTCAAGTAACTGACCCCTATAGCTATCACAAAAGAAATTGATATAAGAGAACAAAAAGAGTAATGTAGAAGAAAGGTAGAGGCATGGTTGTTGTAAGCGAACAATGAAGTCGTGTCAAAAGCAAAAAGATTAAATCAATTATATTAACGTATTATATAAAAACTTTCTATTTTTCTTTTTGTATAAATTATTATATCAAAATTTCCATCTCTTTTCTTTCTTATTTATGCACCAAACCCTTCTTACCCACATTTCCTCCAATAAAAATAACTCACTTTTAGATTACATAAGAGAAAGTTGCATCACTGCACCATCCCTTATCATAGTCATCAACGCGCTCGACGACTTAGACTTGAAGAGATCTAACCTTTGTAAGCTTCAATTTCAAACCCATGCTTTCTTGTGAAAGAAGCCCCGGAGAAATGCAGGATGGATTTAATGGACTCCCAGGGCTGCCACTAAGCTGAGATGGTCAATATAGTCCATATATACCCCACGAAGAAATGCTTTATTGGCATTATACAAATCTATCATATAGCTGCAGTAAACTATAGATGTAAGAACGCTCAAAACCTGTAAAACAAAACAATATAATTGGTTAAGAAAGAAATCTCATTATATACATTGGATTTTTTGGCTGAACATTCTGAAAATGGTAACAATGATTAATAAAGCTTACCATGAAAATTTCCTTTCACGTTCTTTATGCTTCCTCTTCCACCTTGGTTAGGTGTTGTTTCTGCAAAGAGAAAGGAAACATACATCAGAGCGATGAATAAAAAAACTAATGCAAACATTAAAAAAGAAAAAAAGGACCAAAACCCTAGCTAAAGAATGCAATTTGCAGAAGAAAAAAAATGTTTTGCTGGAACGTTTTATACGAAGAGCGACCAAACCCATAAATTCCAGGAAAAAAGTATTGTTTTGGAAATAATATCAATCGATATAAATTTGTATATATGGTCTTGTGATGCGTATCGTAGGTGCTCAAGTTAATTCACTTATATTCTACTTTACTAATGAATAATATAGTAGCAAATAAGATTTGTTCCCACGAAGAGCAGGGAGATTTAGTTGACAAAATTGTCACAATGGGGGGGGTTTGTTTTAGATTCAAAGTAAAATAAAAGCAATTAAAAATAATTAAGTTTGCAAGCAATGGAGAGAAATATGATCAGCGAATCCTTCTTCGTTACTAAACAGTCATCAAAGTAGCATATTCATCTATTCTTTGTGAATCACAGATTATTACCAACCGTAGGAAAGCATGTATGCCTAGTTATCCCCAAAATTCCTTATATCAATGGAAAACATGTACGGTTAGTTTCCAAATTCTATCCCTCTGATTCACCTTGAGGTACGCTTACAAGATGTAATTCAGTCGAATGCCTAAAGGTTTGTGAACTTAGGCTTGATCCTAGCAGTTAAACTCAGTACGCTCGGTCCACTTACTAGGGTTGTTTTTACTTGCGATTGCTCCACAGAATCCCTCTGCAAGGTTTCACAATTTCTACTTGTATAAGAGTTATTCAACAATTACGGATATCCTAACTCATTACTAGCATTAGATTCACTAATAAGCTGACTTAGTTGGCCACCTAAACAATTTATCAATCAATCATAAAATTATTAAAGTAAAAACAAACAATAATCATATGAATAATTTTTGAATAGATTTATATGCTAAATTGAATCATGTATTAGAACTAAAATTCATCCCCAATCACTTAGAAGTTTAGCTACTCATGGGAGTAACAAAACCCATGAATTTCATATGATAAAATGTTAAAGAAATAGTTACCGTGATGGAGAATAGCTCCCAACCCTACCTTTTCTTTCTTGTGTTCTTCTCTCCAAAACTTGATTAAAGATTAAAAGATTTATGATAGAAATATCTCTTTTATAGGTATCAAAATAGTAGACACGCCGTGCTCGAATCCCGGTCGAAATAATATGCCAACTTGCCAAAATTCCCAAAACAAGCTCACGCCCAAGTCTTGGTCGTGCAAATAATTCTATAAACAGAAATATGGGCCTGCGGCAACAACAAAGAGTCCAACCCATATATTGTCATTAACCAGTCTTTGGCCTGTCAGTTACAGGAAACTGACAGTACATCCTATTATATTTCCACGGCTAAACCTCTTCTCTTTTCCCTGAGTTTACACGGTGGTAAAACCCACCGTAGCTCCACCTGACTTTGGCTACGGTCTGATTTCCCCTCCGTAACATTCCATGTGTTTGAGTACGGATAGAATTCCCTACTGTAGCTTCAACTGATTTCCGTAGGTCTCCCTGAAGTTGTATACGGTTGGAAAATACCACCGCAGAAACTCCCTGAATTCCAACATCTTTTCCTGTATAAACTCGAGCTTCTTTATTAAGCTCAGTTCCCTCGTAAACTCAGACTCTCTACCCCAGACATTCCACAACCTTCACTATCGTGTAACAGAAACTGCTCTTCTCGAGCAATTACCACAGCACAACCCATCTCCATTATTCCATCGTTAATCACTTCCAACTCGAGTTGTACCTTCCCTGACTTCCTAAACTCAACCAACTTCACCAGCTTCTCTGTACTTTCACGTCGAGCTGAACTCCTTTCCTTTCGTCATCAGCAGCCAACTAACCATGGTAGATACCACAGCTCAATTCCATTACAAGCTACTCTCGTTACAAACTCCTCCAATGATCAACCATCAGCCAACACTCCCTAGTTTCATATAAACTCGAGTTTCATTCTCATATGCAGTATCTCAGCACCACAATATAAACCATCTTCGCGGTCCACGACTAACAAACCCTTTATCTTCATTACCGAGCATCATGACTACTCCCAACCATGGCAGAACCCATTAACAACTCCCATTCTTCCCTGTATCTCAAACTCAAGCTTCCTCGTCAATGGAAACAACCATCAATGTCTTCATTATCGATCACAGCAACCATCGTGAACAGCAAACCAAACTCATTCTCCATCGCTGCCATCATCTGGATGTCTAACCAAACTATTCTTTCGTATTCCAATTTTTTAAGCATATCACCGGTGCTCGTTAGTGTTAGAACACTGAACCGAGAAAGCAAGGTGAGTGCGTGGGTGAATTGAATGCGATTATGAACAATCATTAGGTATTAGGTAAGGATTTCTCATCTCTACTTCATTATTCATGTCTAGTATGGTGCTTGCAAGTTAAAATGTTTAGTAACTAGTAATCAAGGGCCTAAACGAGGAAAGATTTTGTTGCCTAAGTGCTAAATCACCTAAAAAAAATGCGACGTGCGGCCGCAACAAATTCATTGTTCGGCAATAATTTTTAGCTCCCACTCCAATTTTCTGGCTCCGCCACTGCCCGTGATAATCAGCATCAACCATCGATCAACAACGGAAGCAGCACTTTAGACTCGACAATGATCAACAACACCACGTTTTTCCCTATCCAGCAAAACCCAGACTCTCGACCAGAACAGTCTCCCTGCATACCAACTCGTCGACCTGTGAAGGAAGAAGACGGTGCACTCCCACTGTCAGTCTTACGGGACTGACATTTTAATTTCTTGAATAACCCTGAGCGGATGCCTTGAGTAAATTAGGCGGGTGCCTTCATAGATTTTGTGCTTCAACAACTTTGGCTCGCTTCGAACGCCCATAAAATCTTCATACGATATCGGAAGGACTCCATTCTTTCGCCGTTGACTTCATTTTTTCGCCCTTTTCGCGATGATATCAAGGACTCCTAGATTCGAATGAGTTCCACTTGGTCTTTGGCCCTTCTCCGCTTACGGCTAACTTCTTTTATTGCACAAATATGTGCCAATTCACTTCTTTTGGATGATTCGCCTAACAAAATATAAATAAAACAAAACAAACGTAATATACAATAATTTTGCAAGAAACTAAGCAATTACTAGCATGGATTCGACACTAAATATATGAAAAATATACACTTAACAAATTCCCCCACACTTGGCTTTTGCTAGCCCTCGAGCAAACTATCTAAAATACAACAACTCATTGTCGTCGAAGTCACGCGTTCACTTAGCATGTGCAACATGCCTTTAAACCCCTAGGTGTCCCTAGTGGACGAGATAGTCTCGTGTGGGCTTACAAGAGGTATACCCACAAAACCTAGTTTTCCAACTTATTGGTTCTCCCAAATGATACCATCCAGCGCGCAAAGAAGACACGGAGATTCTGCACACTAGTCATAAGAAGTTAGACATATATATGAACACAATCTCATCCTCAAAAGTTGAGAGAGAAATAACCATCCCTTATCGAAAGAATCCGGGTTCGAGAGTGATCGAAAGTCTCGACTCTGCCTCACCAGAAAGGGTTTTATGAAGTTGTTCTCAATAATAAACAGTTTTTTTATGGGTCACACATGTGTCCAGGTAGGAACGAAGAAAGAATCCCGCGACACGTTGAATAGTAGGAAGGCAAAACCCTCCGAATTGTTTTGAAAACCCACATCTTTTATCATTTTGAAAACCTTTTTTTTCTGACGATCTCTAAGAAAGGAAATCAACCATTTAGCGAAGGTGGGAATATGCTTACTTACCTCGTTATCCGTTCGACTTGCAGTTAGCACCACTCTCACAACATCCATAGAAACGTCTTCGGTCTTCAATCCTTGTCTTCATCTTCGTCTTCGGTATTCAACTCTTGATGATAACTCTTGAATTTCTTAGAATCTTGACAATGTAACTCTTTTTCTTTAAATACTTGTTGCTTGGAACTTCATTATGAAAGACAAGGGTACCCAAATATACCTCAATTTAAAACTTTTTCACCTATAAGTCCTTTCTCCAAAAGTGATTATCTATGGACTGAGTCGAGACAATACAACTAATCGGTTCACACTTCGTGTGATCGTCTGTGGGTAAGAGATCGAGACAATACGACAACAAGATAACTTGCGTGATTGACTATGGATACAAGATTGAGACAATACAACAACGAAGTATGTTTACTTTATAAATGGTTCGGACTTAACCAAGCGCAATAGGATTGCTATCAAGTAAATAGGAATTAACGTTTGTGTATTTTACTTCTAATTATAATAAAACAATTATGATTGCGGAAATAGAAAAGTAAAAGACACGACAAGATTTTGTTAACGAGGAGACCGCAAATGCAGAAAAACCATGGGACCTTGTCCAGAACTGAATACTCTTAGGATTAAGCCGCTATACAAAATCTAAACCAACTTCGTATATTTGAGACCAAGCAACTAAACCTATAGTTCACCTAGTTCCGTTTGTATCCCTGCGCCTCCAACTTGCAATAAGTCATGCACTTGGAACAATTCCTTTGGTTCGTATTCCAAACAATAAAGGAACAAGAAATATGTTCGGTAACAACTCTTTTCAATCAAGTGATATGAGTTTGACAAAAGTCTCTTCCGTTTATCCCAATAAACTCCTTTGTCAGGTCCTTAAATTTATCTTTTCAACAACTACCAAAATAATTGTTAAGATTATGCAATCAATACTTTTAATCACAAAGAATCGTATTGATGTCGATCTACTCAACTAATCAATCAAATCTATCACAAAGATAAACCGATTAAAATTTGGATCCCCAGCCGATCAAGTTTTGTGCACACCAAAGATTATGAACCCAAATCAGAAATCTTCTTCGTTTTCAAATGTTTTTTTATCTTCAATAAAAACATGCACACAATCAACTTGAATCTCGTGTGATCAATCACACACAGAACGGAGTCTGTTAACGATGGATTATCACAATACGTCTTTAGATCCACAAACAGTCGAAAGATCCCCGTCGAAACTTCGATCTAGTTTGAGTGAATCTTATATCAAAAGAGAAGATTATAAAGCATAAATAAACTAGGTGCAATCAAAGTTAACAACCGTTAGTCAATCAAATCAATCGAAAACTAATAATAAACTGCAATTATCTAGTTTCCCACCAACGGTACTCGTAGAGCTTCCCAATCCCAAAGCAGTCTTTAAAACAAGCAGTCGTAAGAGATTTCGCCTAATAAGGTTACTTTCCTCTCCGAATAGACGGCTCCACCAGTAACAACACAACAAGGTAGTTTTGCTGGCTCTGAGGATTAGTTTGCTAGAAATGCAAACTTCAGTATTTATAGACAAGGAAGTTTGGACACCGAGGAATTTCCAAAACTGAATATTCTCAAAGATATGCAATAAGGGCAAATACGGTTTTTATAATTCCTGGAAATGCTTTGTCCAAATATTGACCAAAATCTCATTAGAAAATCTCCAACTAGTAAATGCGCATTACTAATTTTTATTTTCTAAAGATATGCATTTTAATTGCTGGAAATTAAAAGCATATAAAAACTAAAAAACCTTAATTAAAAGATTCTCAATTTATTTCGATCCGGGATTCTCCTTTAGCTATTAAGGAATATCTTTGAACAATAAAAGATAAGAGTTATTGCACATGTTCAAAGTATGTCGACATCTTTACTTTGTAAATCCTTTTTCATATTTACAATCTTGGAACCGATTTGCCACACTTCCAAACAAGTTTAGAATTGGTTCATCTGACTTCCAAAAACTATGTGATTGATGATCCTATGAAATCACCATTAATGGGTTTCACCGTTCTACCTCAACATAAAGTTTCGGTTCTACCTCCAAGTGGGCACTAGGATCGGTTACACTAGTTACCATAAAATGGCTAACTAAGTACTAGGTTCGGTTACCACTTCTTATGGTAAAACTTGTGATCGCTTGACCAAGTTATAGGATAGGTTACACCAACTTACTAAAACTTATAAAACCTCTTACAAGGATCGATTACACTCTCTCTTGTGATCGGTCACACCTCTTACTAGGATCGGTTACCCAATGACTAGTATTTAGTCACACCAAATTCAAGATATCGATCTTACCATCTTAGGTGATTACTTAAGATCGGTTTCACTAATAAAAGTCATACCAATACAAAAGTCAGGCCTTGTGAATAGTTTTACCAAGATACATAACAAGTTATGAGCGGTTATACTAAACACACATATTGGTAATTCAAAATATTTGCAATGAATATCAATACCAATAAGCCTAGCGATTTCCCTTTCGATTCACAAAACAAGTTTATCAATTTACTTCCTTTAAACGAAAGTAAAACATTGTTTCCTAGGACGAGATCTTCACCCATACCCATACATAATCACAATAGCATTCATACGATTATGTCGATATCTTATATACGAAGTTCAAAAGATAGACGTTATACTTCGTATTGTAATTCCTTAATACTATGTCTAACTAGAGTATAATATCACAGCTTCGCAGTTATGTTTTCAATATGCACGACTTGAAAGATACGTTATGGAATGAAATAGTTCAAGTCAAATATTACTAACCTCAAGTGGAAGGATGATGTCGTCGTTGTAGCTCCTTACTTCTTCACATTCTTCAAGTCTTCACATAATACTTGTAATGTCTCATATCCTAATACTTTCAAGCTAACCTATACGAAGTTGACTCGAGTAAATAATCAAGCGACTCTTTAAATGAGTTTTGGTTCACTAAAATATGACAACCAATCTTGACATTCCAACGCTTGGTGGGTTCAACCGAGCTATGCTCTAACAATCTCCCTCTTTGTCAATTTTAGTGACAAAACTCTTACATCATATGGATAAAAAAATTACAAGAATTCATTACAAAGCTAATATTCCCCCTAAAGGTAAGATAGGTAGATTTTCAATCCGCACGTCTTTGTTATTCCCTTTGTAGTTAAGATAACCACAAGTATCAATATGATATGATACTCCCCCTTAGTCTATGCTTTACTATTTCGTTAGATATAACGTTTAAGAACCATTTTCCTTTCCCTTAGTGATACCGAATCAATATCAAATCACTTGTTTACTCCATATATTTCTCCCCCTTTTTGTCACAAAATGACAAATTTACGAGCAAATAAAGGACAAACCGAAAGGATCTTACAAATCTTACAAAGAGACTTGCAACCTATAAGAGTTAAGCACGGGGGTTGGACACACCATTTTAGATAACCAATATCAAAACCGAAACTACAAAGTATTTTTGTTTTGATATGTTACCAAGGAGACAATTTCCCGCAGCAATTTTCCCTAATAGTTTAGCAAATCAAAAATCGACTAAGCACCTTAGTTCTTTTGCTAAACCGATTGCACAAATACAATCGCTCGTTCTATAAGACCAAAATAAAGATCAGAATTAACTCTATTTTTCTCATCAGGTTCTAATTATTCAAATAATAACTTAGATCTTTCACTTTTAAACAAGACAAGTACTAGGTTAGTTAACTAGCATTTCTTGTTAAGGCATTCGATTAGACTTGAATAACCGAAACCTCCACTTTGATAAGTCTAACTAAGATCAGAATTAACTTTGTTTCTTTTATCCGGAATCGAATTGGACTAAACAATTCATCCCGAAAACCTTTTCTTTTGTTAAGCCATAAACAATTCATACAAACCAAATAAATCAACTTGCATAATTATTTACCTCAACCGGAAGCAATTGAAACAACATAGACATTAAAGTACTGCAATTGCACCGTAATTTTGTAAGCCTAAACAATTGATACCAAACAATAAGGAAAGATAACAATAGTTTTTATTAACCGGAAACAATTGAATCACACACACATCCATACACAAATAATAGAATAAAACATCAATTGTACCGAAATTTTGTTAAGCAAAAGCAATAAATATATGCAATAAAATCAGGCTTTTCTTAAACTGGAAAACGATTAACTAACAAATTTGTTACCTCAAATTCCGCATCCTCTTCTCCCCATAAGATATATCATTAAACGCAAGTTCAAGATAAAACTCTCCCCCGTTAATGTTTTCATCCTCTCGCAAGACAAAAGAACAACAACAAAGACCAACCTTTACCAGAAAAAGGTTGAAAACCGGTTTTAGTTAATGCAATGCAAAAGTTGAAACCCCGAAACTCATATGGTTTTATGCTAAACCAAAACTATTCAACATATTGTGACTTTTTCACATATTAGTTTCAATTAGAACCCCTCATGATCCTTTGATAAAGCCTACCAACATGGGCTAGAACTCAATCCGCTAAATCAAAAAGTCACCCAAACCATAAGGGTTCATACATATGAGATCGAATATTAAGGTCATGAAAACCGAAATCAAACATCCCATAAACATACATAGCAATAATATAAAGCATTCAAGCACATGCTATGTAATCAAAAACTATCACAAGAAAAATTATAAAATGATAATTTTATTCATAAATAAGATAGTTTTATTCATAATAGACTTTATTGAAATAATCAAAAACTAATGTCTATTTTTCCTGACAGATCTTTAAACAGATTATTAAAGATCATCTTCAATGTCCTCGAATTTTTCAGGATCTTCATCAACAACATCTCGACTGATATCTCGGATTCTGCACACAGTACCTTGATTATGTTCACAGGCTAAAGCATTAACCTTTCGATTAATATTCCGAGCATACTCCCTATTACCGATTCCAAGTTTAATCAACTTTCTTTGGTTACGAATAACATTTCTTAGTAGTGATGCCTGTCTATGATGAGTTTCAATAGTGCTGAGGAGGACTTGTCGTCGATAATATCAATCTTAGCATCCAAATTGTTTTGTACAATGAGATGAGTCACATCTTCCTTTTCATTTTCTATATCTTCACAACCAGATTTCTTGAAGGTATCATCAAGATGAACAGTTTCCTTAGAAGTCATTCCACTCAAGGCTTTCAGAAGTTTTGCTTGAGATCTTGTTTGAGAATACATCCTTCAGCATAAGTTCTCGGACACGTTGGGTACATATACTAGAAATACCTTTAACACATACCAAATATAGATGTCAGCCTTAAATAAATAATTCTGACAAGATTTGAAAGGATTCTCGCATCTTATGTGTTACTGATTCACAACTTTCTTCGAAAAAAAATTATCTTCTAGATTAGTATCAAGAGATAATTTTTAGATACGAAAGTTATCATGTTTTTATAAGTTGTTTGCAAGACAACTTTTCTACACATGGAGTCAGATTAAACATCTTCAGGTAGATTGTGTAAATTCTCTATGTTGAATAAGAGATTATTGACAGGATACAGATAGCCCAGATAGGTGTGCTTCCTTACATCAGAAGATTGGGCCTTGTAAGGATGCACATTCCAATACAATTAAGCATTGGGGTGAGGATCTTCCTCACTAAATACCTTTTGAGGAATTTCTTCCTTCTTACTGTTAGGGATATTATCATGATCCCTAGTGTGGGTTTTGAATCCATCCATTTCAGGAATATTGTGAGATTTTATATCCTTGATTACATCTTGTGCCCAGGATGGTATGTTCCTTGAATTTGAACCCGTGTGGTCTAGATCTGCCATCCGAGAAATTGCTGATGTCTTTAGTTCAAGACATTCTATATGTCCTCTTAAGGTATCCATTCCTTGTTGGAAACGTTTTTCTAAACACTTGTCTAGATATACCTTTCGACATGTCTCTGTAAGAAGATCTTCAATAAGGATCTTATTCCTTATTTGTGAATGCTCAAGCGATTGTGTAATAATTTCACACTTTGTAGTCTGTTGATGAGCTTCGTTGCATAAAGTCATCTTTTGTTCCTCATAATCTATCTGATTATTTTGAAGACTGAGTATTTCTCGCTTTCCTTCACAAATTCATACATTCATTCGAACAATAAGTTCTAGGACATCGTCTAGACTGTCAATGGTTTTTCCCGTTTCTGAAAAGTTTTTAACATGTTTGAAAATCTTTCCAACACTTTACAAAATTCAGAATTTGGGCAGACTAGTGAATCTAATCTACTTTCACAATTGGAAACAAACGATTTTTCGCTAGAGATTGGAGTCAGATCCAAAACATGTTTCTTGAGTTTCAGATTCATTCTTTTCTGATCAGGAACCTGATTTGCAATCAAGTCATTAGTCATAGACTTTTTCTTTGATTTTCGAAAACACTTACGGTACCAATTTCCATTGACCTTCTCTGAGATCTTATTCTCATTATCTTGACATATGTTAACTGAGTTCTTCATAAGTTTAGCATTGATGTTCTTATTTTGACTCATATCTTATAGGTTGGAACGCACCAAACACAGATTGTTAGATCTTTTCGTGTTTGCCTGTTCTGATACCAATTGAAAAGACAAGGGTACCCAAATATACCTCAATCTAAAACTTTTCCACCTATAAGTCCTTTCTCCGAAAGTGATTGTCTATGGACTGAGTCGAGACAATACAACTAATCGGTTCACGCTTCGTGTGATCGTCTATGGATACAAGATCGAAACAATACGACAACAAGATAACTTGCGTGATTGACTATGAATACAATATCGAGACAATACAACAACGAAGTATGTTTACTTGATCAATGGTTCGGACTTAACCAAACACAATAGGATTGCTATCAAGTAAATAGGAATTAACGTTTGTGTATTTTACTTCTAATTATAATAAAACATTTGTAATTGCGGAAATAGAAAAGTAAAATACACATCAAGTTTTTGTTAACGAGGAAACCGAAAATGCAGAAAAACCCCGGGACCTTGTCCAGAATTGAATACTCTTAGGATTAAGCCGTTATACAAAATCTAAACCAACTTCGTATAGTTGAGACCAAGCAACTAAACCTATAGTTCACCTAGTTCCGTTTGTATCCCTTCACCTCCAACTTGCAATAAGTCACGCACTTGGAACAATTCCTCTGCTTCGTATTCCAGACAGTAAAGGAACAAGAAATCTGTTCGGTAACAACTCTTTTCAATCAAGTTATATGAGTTCGACAAAAGGCTCTTCCGTTTATCCCAATAAACTTCTTTGTCAGGTCCTTAGATCTATCTTTTCAACAACTACCAAAATAATTGTTAAGATTATGCAATCAGTACTTTTAATCACAAAGAATCGTGTTGATGCCGATCTACTCAACTAATCAATCAAATATATCACAAAGATAAACCGATTATAGTTGGATTCCCAACCGATCAAGTTTTGTGCACACCAAAGATTATGAACCCAAATCAGAAATTTTCTTTGTCTTCAAATGTTCTTTGATCTTCAATAAACACCTACACACAATCAACTTGAATCCCTTGTGATCAATCACATACAGAACGAAGTATGTTAACGATGAATTATCACAAGGCGTCTTTAGATCTACAAACAGTCTAAAGATCCTCGTCGAAACTTCGATCTAGTTTGCGTGAATCTTATATCAGAAGAGAAGATTCTCAAGCATAAACAAACTAGGTGAAATCAAATTTCAACAACCGAAAAAGAAGTCTTTAAACTGCAATTATCTAGTTTCCCACCAACGGTACTCGTAGAGCTTCCCAATCCCAAAGAAGTCTTTAAAATGAGCGGTCGTAAGAGATTTCGCTTGATTAGGTTACTTTCCTCTCCGAATAGACGGCTCCACCAGTAACAACACAACAAGGTAATTTTGCTGGCTCTGAGGATTAGTTTGCTAAAAATGCAAACTTCTGTATTTATAGACAAGGAAGTTTGGACACTGAGGAATTTCCAAAACCAAATATTCTCAAAGATATGCAATAAGGGCAAATACGGTTTTCATAATTCCTGGAAATGCTTTTTCCAAATATTGACCGAAATCTCATTAGAAAATCTCCAACTAGTAAATGCACATTACTAATTTTTATTTTCTAAAGATATGTATTTTAATTGCTGGAAATTAAAAGCATATAAAAACTAAAAAACCCTAATTAAAAGATTCTCAATTTATTTCGATCCGGGATTCTCCTTTAGCTATTAAGGAATATATTTGAACAATAAAAGATAAGAGTTATTGCACATGTTCAAAGTATGTCGACATCTTTACTTTGTAAATCCTTTTTCATATGTGCAATCTTGGAACTGATTTTCCACACTTTCAAACAAGTTTAGAATTGGTTCATCTGACTTCCAAGAACTATGCGATTGATTATCCTATCAAATCACCATTAATGGGTTTTACCGTTCTACTTCAACATAAAGTTTCGGTTCTACCTCCACGTGGGTACTAGGATCGATTACACTAGTTACCATAAAATGGCTAACTAAGTACTAGGATCGGTTACAACTTCTTATGGTAAAACTTGTGATCGGTTGACCAAGTTATAGGATCGGAGACCAACTTACTAAAACTTGTTAAGCCTATTACAAGGATCGATTACACTCTCTCTTGTGATCGGTCACACCTCTTACTAGGATCGGTTACCCAATGACTAGTATTTAGTCACACCAAATTCAAGATATCGATCTTACCATCTTAGGTGATTACTTAAGATCGGTTTCACTAATAAAAGTCATACCAATACAAAAGTCAGGCCTTGTGAATAGTTTTACCAAGATACATAAACAAGTTATGAGAGGTTATACACATATTGGTAATTCAAAAGATTTGCAATGAATATCAATACCAATAAGCCTAGCGATTTCCCTTTCGATTCACAAAACAAGTTTATGAATTTACTTCCTTTAAACGAATGCAAGACATTGTTTCCTAGGACGAAATCTTCACCCATACCCATACATAATCACAATAGCATACATACGATTATGTCGATGTCTTATATACGAAGTTCAAAAGATAGACGTTATACTTCGTATTTTAATTCCTTAATACTATGTCTAACTAGAGTATAATATAACAGCTTCGCAGTTATGTTTTCAATTTGCAACACTTGAAAGATACGTTAGGGAATGAAATAGTTAAAGTCAAATATTACTAATTTCAAGTGGAAGGATGATGTCGTTGTTGTAGCTCCTTACTTCTTCACATTCTTCAAGTCTTCACGTAATACTTGTAATGTCTCATATCCTAATACTTTCAAGGTAACCTATACGGTTGGAAAATACCACCCTAGAAAATCCCTTAATTCCAACATCTTTTCATGTATAAACTCGATCTTCTTTCTTAAGCTCAGTTGCCTCGTAAACTCGGACTCTCTACCCCAAACATTCCACAACCTTCACTGCCGTATAACAGAAACTGCTCTTCCCGAGCTATTACCACCGGACAACCCATCTCCATTGTTCCATCGTTAATCACTGCAAACTCGAGCTGTACCTTCCCTGACTTCCTCAACTCAACCAACTTCATCAGCTTCTCTGTATTTTGACGCCGAGCTGAACTCCTTTCCTTTCATCATCAGCAACCAACTAACCATGGTAGATACCACAGCTCAATTCCATTACAAGCTACTCTCGTTACAAACTCCTCCAATGATAAACCATCAACCAACACTCTCTGGTTTCATATAAACTCGAGTTTCATTCTCATCCGCAGTATCTCAGCACCATAATATAAACCATCTTCGCAGTCCACGACTAACAACCATTTTATCTTCATTACCGAGCATCATGACTACTCCCAACCATGGAAGAACCCATTAACAACTCCCATTCTTCCCTGTATCTCAAACTCAAGCTTACTTGTCAATGGCAGCATCCATCAATGTCTTCATTATCGATCACAACAACCATCGTGAACAACAAACCAAACTCATTCTCCATCGCTGCCATCATCTACAGATCTATCAATCCTCCCGTGATAATCATCTTCAACCATAGATCAACAACGGCAGCAGCACTTTAGACTCGACAATGATCAACAACACCACGTTTTTCTTTATCCATCCAAACCCAGACTCTCGACCAGAACAGTCTCCCTGCATACCAGCTCGCCGACCTGTGAAGGTAGTAGTCGGTGCACTCCCACTGTTAGTCTTACGGGACTGACATTTAAATTTCCTGAATAACCCTGAGCGACTGCCTTGAGTAAATTAGGCGGGTGCCTTCATAGATTCTGTGCTTCAACAACTTTGGCTCGCTTCGGACGCCCATAAAATCTTTATACGATATCGGAAGGACTTCATTCTTTCGCCGTTGACTTCATTTTTTCCGCCCTCTTCGCGATGATATCAAGGACTCCGAGATTCGAATTCCACTTGGTCTTAGGTCCTTCTCCGCTTGCGGCTAACTTCTTTTATTGCACAAATATATGCCAATTCACTTCTTTTGGATGATTCACCTAGCAAAATATAAATAAAACAAAACAAACGTAATATACAATAATTTTGCAAGAAACTAAGAAATTACTAGCATGGATTCGACACCAAATATATGCAAAATATGCACTTAACATCTTGGATAATTGCTATGGAATTAAATTGTAAAAAAATTGTATCATAATTCAAGATTTTAGGAAAGTTACCTTTTAAGATATTTAAAAAGGTATTAAAGAATTTTTCATCTTATAAAGGAGGATATTTAGGCAGCAAAGATGATATATAAAAGAGGAATTTTTTTTTTTAACTTATTAGAGTCTAAAGACGATATTAATATTAACTTAAAGATTTTTAAAACGACACTAATACTAATCGTAAGTTATATTAATATAGAATTTTATTTTTTATTAACCTAATGTCAATGCTCGAGTGTATCCAAGGTAAGCAATTTCGGATATTAATTAATATAGTAATTTTTAAATGTTGTTAGATTTTAATTCAAAATAAGTATCCAAGGTAAGCAATTTCGGATATTAATTAATTAGTAATTTTTAAATGTTGTTAGATTTTAATTCAAAATACTCGAAATATAAATATAATCTGATTATTTTAGATACTCGAAAATATAAATGTTAAAATTTTAGATATTATTTAATATAGTAATTTATATATTTTTTTACCCTATAATGGATCCACAAAATAGAAATCTGATTTTTTTTACCCCATGAAATGCAGTTTTTCAGATACTCAAAAATATAAATATTGATTTCGGATATTATTTAACATAATAATTTATATTTTTTTACCCTGTAATGGAACCACAAAATATAAATCTAATTTTTCTTACAGTATAAACATGCTTGAGTTTTTTGGATTTTTATCATAAGTATCCGAAATTAATAGTATAATATTTTTTTATACATATTTTTTGATGTTTATCATTAATACTCAAAAACTAATATGACCATTTTTAGATTTTTTATCTTAAAAACGATTCAAAAAATATAAATATGATTTTTTTAGCCATAAATATGTTTACTTAGATCTTTTGTATTTTAATCATAAATGTCCAAAATTAATATAGTAGTTTTTCTTATTTTCTGAATTTGTATCATAAATACCTGTAATTAATATAGTAATCCTTTAGAAAAATTCGACGGTCGTGATTTTTAAAAAATCATGTAAACTTGGTTTAATTATACGTAATAATTTTAGGTCGTCGAATCAAAGATCTTGGCCATCTAGCGGTTAGACATATCAAATACTCCATTTGTTTCTGAAAGACCGTCCTCTATTCCATTTTGGTATGTTTCAAAAATGTGTTCAGCTTCTGTTTATAGTCATATTTTTCCAATGAACTCTCTAACATACCCTTAAGTTTTTTCTATTCATAATTTCTATTTTAATGAGACCCAATCTAGAATATTAATGAAATCTGTATAATTAAGGAAAAAAATATATCCTTTTGAAGACAATATATGTATGGTTCCAAATTAAATTCTTTATTAAGGTTATACTCCATAAGTATACAATTTATTGATATTGTTTCTATAAATCGATATGTTTTAGTTTCCTTTTTTTTATTTTCTATTTACAATCCCAATACAATTTTTGGTAGTTTTTTACTACCAACATATTTATTGAAATAAATTAAGCAAGTAATTAAGGATGGGAATGTAAACTACCATAGTCTCCTTAATATCTTGACAAAGTCAAACCGGACTGTCTTTTGGAAACGGAGGAAGTAATGAGGACCGTTCGTCGAGTGTGTACCACCCACCTACCCAATCTACACCACACGTTGTTAGACCAACGCACCATATTTCACAAAATTTCTTTCGACGAATACGAATGGTTTTTCTCCGAGCCAATAAGAGCGAATTGAGTTTTTAGGTTGTTGATGACGCATATGAGCCTGGATTATTTGAAAGATAAATGGATTTTTCATTTCCTTTTTTAGTTTTCCCTAAGAAATATCTTCACAGAGATTCGAACACGAGTTTGTGGTGTCTTCATATACAAATCAAACCGTTGAGCAACCCTTAACTTCGTGATTAACCATTATGTATATTAAAACAAACCAAAAAACTATATATATAATTTTTATTTATTAAACATTTATTACTTCTTGTAGATGGTGAAATTTGGATAAGGGGCAAAAGTGTCATTTCAAGAGTATAGACAGAATTCAACTCTCACAGGAGAGATTAAGCCCTTGGTCCTCAAGGCACTCATAGCCACGATTTCTAGTATGCGTCCCCGTGAGACACTGCTGGTCGTGATGTCGTGACTCCTAGTGCACATCCTTGACGAGATATTGCTGGTCACGTAGGTTCTGTAGAGCGTAAAACGTCCCCAGTAGACTTATGAACCAAAACAGCCACAATTCCAGCATGTCTTCGCGAGACGCAGCTGATTGTGATGTCATGATTCCTAGTGTACATCCTCGACGAGATACTGCTGGTCATGTAGGCTCTGTAGATGCGTAAAAACGTCCCCAATGGACTTATGATCAGAGCAGAGACATACATGTCTCCTGTAAGCACGACTCACTCTATTTGAGATCAAGGACTGATTCCTAGTACAACATCGCGAGATACACTGGAAATGTCTACTCTAGGATCTTACTCGACTTACCGAGGCTTCCGAATAATTTCTAGTACATCCCCGCAAGATACATTGGTTATTCTGCCTCCGAGCCCTTTCGACAGACTCCTAAAACATCCTTTCGAGATACATTGGTCTTATCGGCCCCATAAATATGGACACAATTGATTCCTAGCACATCTCTGCAAGATACGCTGGTCAAAGACAAGTGAGCCAAAGTCGCACGGTGACATTAATCGAGCGTACAAAGCCTTTTCTCTCTCTTCAGGACGAGTCCCAGCTGACCACAGTGAAATTTGGATCTGTTAAGAAAATCTTCGTAGAGATTTTGATCTGTATGCAAAATCTTGGAGAGATTTACATCTCTCTACAAAATCTAAAATCTCGGAGAGATTCACATCTCGGAGAGATTCACATCTCTCCGCAAAATCCTGAAGAGATTCACATCTCTTTGCAAAACCTAGATAGATTTACATCTCTCTGCCAAATCTCGGAAGATTCACATCTCTTTTCACTTTGTAAATCTCCGCAAAATCTTAGTGAGATTCAAATCTCTCGGGAAATCTCAGACAGGGACGAATATTACCCATAATAGGCACAAGCCTTACCTAGGGATCAAGACTATTTCTCAGCCTCTCAAACACACTCACGGCTATTAAATTGATCTTGAACTATACATGTCTATAAAAAAACGTGGATAAGCTCTCTTGAGCTCTGCATGCTCAACAAAGGGACCTAAAAGTAATAATACGGTCTCTACATGACATATATGATCAGCCATGCAGAGAGGGAGCTCAACCTCAGCTCCTCTCACACTCTGCACACGATTCCTGAGGCATTCCATGCCTTTTCACGTGACTCATCCTAGTCATTCTCACAAATGAGAGAATATATCTCTATCTTGGCCAACTCGCTAAAGAGAATATTTCTCTCTTTCAATACATCATCACAAAGGCTGACTCAGCTTAACACAAATGGGGGGATAACAATTAGGGTTTTGGTCTGGCGGTCTAAGACACGTGTGAGAAATACCCGGTTTATTTCTCACCGCATAAGAGAGTAAAGGCGGTGGAATAATGAGATAAACTCAACCTAGTTTATCTCTATCTATTCCTGAAGAGACGTGACAATTGCTCCGCATGGCACGGAAAGCAATCCTTATCTTCACCGACCTGAGATTAGAGAATTCAGCTATAAATAGGTCCTATATTTCTCCAAGTTATCACGATATTTCTCATAACCTCTCAGAGAAATTCTTTTTCAAACCCTAAAATTCACCGGTCTTTCTCTTCGTTTGCTCCCTCCCTAAGACCAGCCCTAAACCTCTCTTATGACTGAAGCATCCTTAGAACGTCCACTGTGCGTGGTTTAGGCGAAGACTGTTCGTGCTCAACCTCCCATAACTCACTTTCAGAAACCCTAGAATCCCACTTTAGCCTCTCACCGATTTTAGGTAACTACACTTCTGCAACAAATTCCTAACATTTGCATCACTCATAACTATCGAGAAGGAAACCAAGTACCTGACGCCTTAGCAAATAGAGGAGCGGACAAATCAACATCCAACTCAGGCTTTATCAACGGAAATATGGATTGATACAACACCAATACTTTTAAATTCTCTACTTGTATCAGACAAATCCAAAACTCCTTTTGGGCGTGCAATGCGTCTTTGTTAGTTTAATAATTAGTTTTCCATCAAGAAAAAGAAAAAAAATGTTATAATCATGATTTTTTAATCTTTTACACGTGAACATTGATATGCAATTATATGTATATTATTAAAAAAATCTATACACATATACGTGTTCATGTCCTGATTCTTTTCAAATATAATCGTGTACGCGTCGTGCCATGTCCGCGTCACCGAGTTCGTATCCGTACATCCCAAATTGCCATCAACGCCTCTGTTAACGCCACCACAAAAATGCCCCCCCTTCAAGTTACAACTTCTTACAACAACGTCGTGTCATTGTGGCACGTGATATATTTCTAGTAAGTAAATAAAATAAATGGGACAAGTTGGTTCCGTGATAATAAAGTGAATGAATGGAGTGTTGGTCCTTTAGGAAATTTTACGGTGAGGGGCAATGGGCTATCATCGTGACGTCATCTTTCAAAATTTCTTGGTTTATCGGATTACTGTCTATGATTCTTTCAAACAATTTCAGAAAAACCTATACTTCAATCATCAATCTTCTAAGTTTCTTTATCAAAATCTTGATCAAATTGTATTGTTATTCAACATCATTCACTATCAAGGAAATCATTCAAAAGAAAATCATTAAAAGTAGTATTCAAAGCAATAAGGAAAGTTTCGGACATCATAACACCCTGCCTAACTTTCTTCCAGACCAAATCATCAAGACCCATTACCAGCATTGCCACCAGCAAACTCCTCCTACAGTTCCTACCTTCTTCACAAGTTCTATTAACAACACCATCCACAAAAAACTAGAGACTAAGACACATTCAACAAAATCCGACCGAAAAGAGAAAAAAACTAAGAGCATTTGTACTATCATCAACAGCAAAATTCAGAAAACTAGGAGTAAGCATCAAGAAAGACATTTCGGAAAAAACCTATTGATTATTTTCAAACTTTTTTCGAAGTCTCAAAACTTGGATGCTTTCGATACCCCAAAAGAGAATTCTAAAAGTCCTCTTAATTGTAACTCCAGTCCTAATCTTCCTCGTATCTTGCAATGTAACTACTGTCGGATGAAGCAGGCGAAGTTTGACCATCTCCAGGTGAACTACTCTCATTGCTATCTTCCTCCTCATAGTCTTCATCACTGGATTCTCCCTCATGCATGGTGAAAGAGCGGGGGTCTAACAACCACACCTAATATTTCGCTTAGCAATCTGTATGGACAAACTCCAATATACATTTAATAGAATCAACTAGATAGTCAGACTCAATCTTAATAAAAGTATATCAAACATTTATATCTCACTTTCTCGACTCAATACTTACTCAAGCAAATAGAAACCTGCGAGTCTAAGTGAATACAAGAGAAATCACTTGAACGGTACCAAAGACCAATTTTTAAGGATCAATCAATTTCAATCAACAACCAAAGGTTGGATTTCCCAATTGATCGATTCAACGAACAATCTGTGATATTTCAATTATATAAGAAAATAAAATGCGGAAAAGAAATAACACAGACACCAGAAGTTTTGTTAACGAGGAAACCGCAAATGCAGAAAAAACCTGGGACCTAGTCCAGATTAAACACACATTGTATTAAGACGCTACAGACACTAGCCTACTACAAACTAACTTCGGTCTGGACTGTAGTTGAACCCCAATCAATCTCACACTGATCCAAGGTAAAGTTGCGCTCCTTACGTCTCTGATCCAAGCAGGATACTACACACTTGATTCCTTTAGTTGATCTCACCCACAACTAAGAGTTGATATGACCCAAAGTCGAAGATTTTAATAAACAAATCTGTAGCACACAGAAAAGTCTACGGTAATAGATAAATCTGTCTCCCACAGAAATACCAACGAGTTTTTGTTCCGTCTTTTGATAAATCAAGGTGAAAAAGAACCAATTGATAACCCAAACTTATATTCCCGAAGAACAACCTAGAATTATCAATCACCTCACAATAATCTTAATCGACTAGCGAAAGAAGATATCGTGGAATCACAAACGATGAGACAAAGATGTTTGTGACTTATTTTATATCTTTCCTATCGGAGAAATTAATCTCAAGCCAATCTTACGATTGTACTCAAACACGATAGAAACAGCAAGATCAGGTCACGCAACTACAAAGAAAATAGTTGGGTCTGGCTTCACAATCCGAATAAAGTCTTCAAGTCGTTAACCTACAAGGTCTCGATAGAAACCTAAGGTTAAAGTAGAATCGACTCTAGCTAATAAAAATAGTTTCACACAGAAGGTGTGGGGATTAGGTTTCCCAGTTGCTAGAGTTCTCCTATATATAGTCTTTCAAATCAGGGTTTGCAATCTAAGTTACCTTGGTAACAAAGCATTCAATATTCACCGTTAGATAAAAACCTAATTAGATTTAAGCTAATATCTTTCAACCGTTAGATCGAACTTAGATTGTTACACACAAATCAAATGCATGTTTATTTAGGTTTGTGTAACCGTACCCAAACATGTACACTTAGTTGGTTCAACAGTAGTTAACCAAATGGTTAGCCATATGAGCACTTTCATATCAACCATATTCATCTTAACCATAACTAGTTCAAATGACTCAAGAGAACTAGTTAGAGAGTTGTTCAATTGCTTAGATCTCATAGAAGTATATAAGACACGATCGAAACAAAAACGATTTGATTCACTCGAATCAATTCATGAACTTTATAGCCACGGTTTGCAAGTATGCATTCCTTAGTTTATATAAGTTTAAGTTCACGAATAATCGTTTTTAGAAACTAACCCACTTAAGTACGCATACTGGTACGCGGACTTAAGTACCCGGAATAAGTTTGTTTTCAGTTCACAAACTCCAGCAGAAATTCACGGGATGTGAACTTCCGACAGTACGCGGACTTTAGTTCGGGTTTTTTCCTGAGAAGCAAAGTACGCATACTTTGGTTCAAGGAATAAGGACTTACACACATATGAGTTATCACACAATGTTTATATCCTTTCAAGGTTATATTCTAAACTCTCATTTAAATCATTGAAACATTCTTAGAGGACGTTATATAGTTGTTGTTCACAAGCTATTTTTCGTCAAAGCGATTTTCAAGTAATTGAAACTAATATGACTTTCGTCACTGGTAAAGGTGAAATTGGCCAAAGCGAAAGCTTACCAAAAAATATATTTCGAGAAATAGATAAGCGAGATAAACTCGGCTCGAAATAGCAAATGTGTATAATCATAGTCTATATAGCAATACGACTTTTGTCTCAAGATAGGAGATAAAGTAGACATACTTTTGAGTGATAGATAAGCTAAAGTCTCCACATACCTTTTAGTCGATGAAGTTCCGCCAGTTCCTTGAGTAGTTCTTTGTCTTTGTATGATGATCGCCATGGAGTCTAGAGCTCAACTACACTTTTTATCCTAGTCTGGGACTTAGCTATTAGTAGACTAGAAATCAAGACTTATAGTTTTGGCAACTAAACTTGACAACAAGCTTGAGATAGCAACGCTTGCGAGTTCGACCGAGCAGTGCTCTAACAATCTCCCCCTTTTTCAATTTTAGTGATAAACTATCAATACATATGGAATACAAATTAACAAATAAATACATAAAATTTTGTAGCTTCTCTTCCACATGCATGGTCTCCTTGGTTCTTCAACATTACTCGAAATCTTCGTCACTTCCAAGTACTCCAATGATTCCAAAGGTTGTAAGTTTAGCATCATCGTTGTTGAAAATCCATAGCTGTAACAATGAGAAAACAAGAGTTCTCAATCATTGTTACACAGTGTCATAGTATTATTACACAATTGTATCACAATTTCCATAACAATATTGTGGTGATATGTATTACTCCCCCTTTGTCAATACTCCATCTCACATGGAAACCACTCCCCCTTACATAATGATCCGAAAACCATATTCATCTTAACCATAACTAGTTCAAATGACTCAAGAGAACTAGTTAGAGAGTTGTTCAATTGCTTAGATCTCATAGAAGTATATAAGACACGATCGAAACAAAAACGATTTGATTCACTCGAATCAATTCATGAACTTTATAGCCACGGTTTGCAAGTATGCATTCCTTAGTTTATATAAGTTTAAGTTCACGAATAATCGTTTTTAGAAACTAACCCACTTAAGTACGCATACTGGTACGCGGACTTAAGTACCTGGAATAAGTTTGTTTTCAGTTCACAAACTCCAGCAGAAATTCACAGGATGTGAACTTCCGACAGTACGCGTACTGGTACGCGGACTTTAGTTCGGGTTTTTTCCTGAGAAGCAAAGTACGCATACTTTGGTTCAAGGAATAAGGACTTACACATGTATGAGTTATCACACAATGTTTATATCCTTTCAAGGTTATATTCTAAACTCTCATTTCAATCATTGAAACATTCTTAGAGGACGTTATATAGTTGTTGTTCACAAGCTATTTTTCGTCAAAGCGATTTTCAAGTAATTGAAACTAATATGACTTTCGTCACTGGTAAAGGTGAACTTGGCCAAAGAGAAATCTTACCAACATATATTTCGAGAAATAGATAAGCGAGATAAACTCGGCTCGAAATAGCAAATGTGTATAATCATAGTCTATATAGCAATACGACTTTTGTCTCAAGATAGGAGATAAAGTAGACAGACTTTTGAGTGATAGATAAGTTCACATACCTTTTAGTCGATGAAGTTCCGCCAGTTCCTTGAGTAGTTCTTTGTCTTTGTATGATGATCGCCATGGAGTCTAGAGCTCAACTACACTTTTTATCCTAGTCCGAGACTTAGCTATGAGTAGACTAGAAATCAAGACTTATAGTTTTGGCAACTAAACTTGACAACAAGCTTGAGATAGCAACGCTTGCGAGTTAGACCGAGCAGTGCTCTAACAATCTCCCCCTTTTTCAATTTTAGTGACAAACTATCATTACATATGGAATACAAATTAATAAATAAATACATAAACTTTTGTAGCTTCTCTTCCACATGCATGATCTCCTTGGTTCTTCAACATTACTCGAAATCTTCGTCACTTCCAAGTACTCCAATGATTCCAAAGGTTGTAAGTTTAGCATCATCGTTGTTGAAAATCCGTAGCTGTAACAATGAGAAAACAAGAGTTCTCAATCATTGTTACACAGTGTCATAGTATTATTACACAATTGTATCACAATTTCCATAACAATACTATGGTGATATGTATTACTCCCCCTTTGTCAATACTCCATCTCACATGGAAACCACTCCCCCTTACATAATGATCCGAAAACCATATGTATTTGTAGTGTGAACTACACATTAATTCTCCCCCTTTTTGTCAATAAAATTGGCACAGGTACGAAAACTAGTGAGATCCTAATGAAATTTCCATAGAGATATTTCATGACCAAAAGAAATCACATATCAACTTTTTAGATGCCATCATATAGCCGAAGCTAAATGCATTCATCATGGAGTTTATAAAGATACAAGATAACCCCTATAATATTCCACAACCGCACTCCCCCAAAAAGATTTGGCAATTAAGCACAAGTTCAATTAAGAACTCTCCCCCATAAAATGTCATTCCCGAAAGAACAACAAGAGCGACCTTACTTTCACAAGAAAAGAAGGATTTCTTTGGACATAACAAATCACATTAGAATATGAATTTGAATCCAAAAATACTCAATTAAATTAACCACGAGAAAACCCATGATTAATTTAATCGGAAATGCTCAACATAAGAGAACTTATGGAGCCGCACAGTATATACGTAAAAATATGGATCAGGGAAGATCAATACTGCGGAATAGACAAGGATTCATTCTATTTTCCATCACTATTTGCACAATGACATACAATAGACATAATCCTCGTAAACAAAAGTTCATCCTATCTTCCATCAATATTTGCATAATGACATACAATAGGCTTAACTTTTGTAATGTCAAAAGTTCATTTATTCTTTTATCAATACTTGCATATCGATATGTGAAAGACTTAACTTTTGACAAAGTATGGGACAATCATAGTTCACAGACGCAAACACACATATCCCATAACAAATTGCAATATATGAAACCATAAAGATTAATACTGCAAAAATCATCTTCCAAACAATTTTAGAATTTAAACAAATAAACCTAAAAACAATAAAGATGAAAAAATTGGACATAGTTATGTGTAATCACAATAATGGCTATTCCAAACTCTAGTTATTCTTCCTAAAACACAAGAATAAAATTCTCATAAGAATATTTACTAGGCAAATAAAATCAATAAGCTAAAAAATTTACTTATCATCTTCATCATCGGAAACAATCCAAGATGCTTGAATTATGTTCAAATCTTCCTTGATCTCGGGAAACTTAGTTGCAACCAATCACAATTGTTCTTGCATGCACTTAACCCTTGAATTGACCTTACACACACCCTTGTGAATTTTCTGAAGAAGTCTCAAGGTGGTAGGATCACAAGAACCGTCAAGGGAATCATCTCTTTGTCTTTTGCACATATTCTCCCTCATACGTTTGAAAGTACATGGACAAACAGGTTTGGGAGCTCCAAGGGAATTGCCAATTGGATCAAAACCACGTTCACGGAAAATTTGACTAATCAAGCAAGGAAATCCTAACTTCTTGTTGGGTGAAGTCATCGACGTCATTTGAAAAATGATGAAACCACAAATAAACCAACTCTGCAAACTCGCGACTCCATCGAGAATTCTCAATTGTGGAGGGACAAAGATTAGAGATACCAAGTTTTCCGAAAGCCATCAAGGAAATACTAAGAAGATTAGTAGGAAATTTCCCTTCATTCTAAACAACCTTCTTGCCACAAACACCATGAGAGATGTCTTCATATGATGGTTGTTCATCAATTGGCCTAGGGAGACGAAAATTACCCAAAGGGATTTTGGTAATCCTTGAAATCAACTCTCCATTAACAAGAAACCTTTCTCTATTTATCATGGTTTTGAATTCCACTTTTTCGATATCAACATCGTGAATGTTGGCATAGAAAATTCTTGTGAGAGTATCAAACCCTTGGCCAAGACCATCAAAGATGTTTCCAAGATTGCATTGTTTTAAAAAAAATTAAATCATTTTTATGCACACTAGAGGAATCCAATTTCTTTTCTAAAATAAATCTACTAGATGAAATCCTTTCAAAAACACTAGCACAAGAATCATTGACAAACCTAATCCTAAGAGAATTTTGGTCTAAAGGAAGATTCATGCTAGAAGATGAAGAACCCAATTTTTTTGAAATTCTTTTTGAAACCTTAAGATTCATCATGAGGTCTAGAAATTGGAAAGGAAGGAGGAAGAAAACACTTACTTGGAATGAACCTTGAACGCCATTTTTCTTAATTTTTCTCCAAAGAAGTTTTAATGGAGGAGAAGCATGAACCCTAAAGTGTTCACGTACGCGGACAGAATTGGGAAGGAAGAAGGTACGCGTACCATTCTTTTATAAACCCCACTAATGGGCTTGGACCCATTTATGAACCGCGACCCACAAAAGGAATGTGGGATTTTCTTTGATGTTCGCACATCAAGGTTGTGCATTCCGTGACAACACAATTTGTGAGAGGAGACGGATGCAGTAGAAAGCTTATTCGAAAATCCTAGAAGGACAAAATAACATTTTTAACCAAATTGTACACAAATCAAACCATTTATTGCCCCATCTCAAGATATATATACACATGGGGTAGAGCCAGACCACTATGTGTAGAGAGACTTTCGTGCACTATTCTTAATTGATTTTTGTGAGCATCCCCAGTGATATAATCATAGTAATGATTGTAATCAGGATTATTAGAGCTTTCTAACTTCCTTTTCATTTGACCAGAAAGAAGATTTTTTCGACAACTTGAAATTGTGTCAACAACACGAGAACCCGTTTTATTGGATCTACTTGTTTTGACAGCAGGTTTAGTTCGTACACCATGATTGCATGGTTTTACATGTATCGAACTTTTATCGGATTGATTCTTACACTTAACGTAATTAAGTTTCTCTAAGAATCTAAAAACGCTTTCAAATGCTCTAAATAGATCTTTGTCAATTGATCCATCACAATAGTAATCCTCAAACAGATTAAGAGATAATCTAGTGAGATTTCATATCCTTGAGCGTAAAGGACGTTTTCTCTGTCTTCCGTTTCTTTTAATTTTTCCTTTGGATTGTTTCTCACCATCTAAGTTTTCCAAAGTCTTAGATGAAGAGATATTATCATGAGACACCAGAGGTTCTGTCCATAATAATCTTCGAACAATCTTTAAGGAATCCTGGCGTGCGTTACAGATGCTAATAGCAAGTTTTTCAAAGAAATTTCCCATAGGGAAAATTTTAAGGATCAGTCAAACACAAACTTATCAGGTTTATAGTGTTTGCCTGCTCTGACACCAATTGAAAAGGCGGGGGTCTAACAACCACACCCAATATTTCTCTTAGCAATCTGTATGGACAAACTCCAATATACATTTAATAGAATCAACTAGATAGTCAGACTCAATCTTAATAAAAGTATATCAAACATTTATATCTCACTTTCTCGACTCAATACTTACTCAAGCAAATAGAAACCTGCGAGTCTAAGTGAATACAAGAGAAATCACTTGAACGGTACCAAAGACCAATTTTTAAGGATCAATCAATTTCAATCAACAACCAAAGGTTGGATTTCCCAATTGATCGATTCAACGAACAATCTGTGATATTTCAATTATATAACAAAATAAAATGCGAAAAAGAAATAACACAGACACCAGAAGTTTTGTTAACGAGGAAACCGGAAATGCAGAAAAACCCCGGGACCTAGTCCAGATTGAACACACACTGTATTAAGCCGCTACATACACTAGCCTACTACAAACTAACTTCGGTCTGGACTGTAGTTGAACCCCAATCAATATCACACTGATCCAAGGTACAGTTATGCTCCTTACGTCTCTGATCCCAACAGGATACTACGCACTTGGTTCCCTTAGCTGATCTCACCCACAACTAAGAGTTGCTACGAACCGAAGTCGAAGACTTTAATAAACAAATCTGTATCAGACAGAAAAGTCTATGGTAATAGATCTGTCTCACACAGAAATACCTACGAGTTTTTGTTCTGTCTTTTGATAAATCAAGGTGAACTGGAACCAATTGATAACCCGGACTTATATTCCCGAAGAACAGCCTAGAATTATCAATCACCTCACAATAATCTTAATCGACTAGAGAAAGAAGATATTGCGGAATCACAAACGATGAGACGAAGATGTTTGTGACTTCTTTTATATCTTGCATATCGGAGAAATTAATCTCAAGCTAATCTTACGATTGTACTCAAACACGATAGAAACAACAAGATCATATCACGCAACTACAAAGAAAATAGTTGGGTCTGGCTTCACAATCCCAATGTAGTCTTCAAGTCGTTAACCTACATGGTCTCAATAGAAACCTAAGGTTAAAGGAGAATCGACTTTAGCTAATACAAATAGTATCACACAGAAGGTGCGGGGATTAGGTTTCCCAGTTGCTAGAGTTCTCTTTTATATAGTCTTTCAAATTAGGGTTTGCAATCTAAGTTACCTTGGTAACAAAACATTCAATATTCACCATTAGATAAAAACCTGATTAGATTCAAGATAATATCTTTCAACTGTTAGATCGAACTTAGATTGTTACACACAAATGAAATGCACGTTTATTTAGGTTTGTGTAACCGTACCCAAACATGTACACTTAGTTGGTTCAACAGTAGTTAAGTAAATGGTTAGCCATGTGAGCACTTTCATATCAACCATATTCATCTCAACCATAACTAGTTCAAATGACTCAAGAGAACTAGTTAGAGAGTTGTTCAAATGCTTAGATCTCATAGAAGTATATAAGACACAATCGAAGCAAAAACGGTTTGATTCACTCGAATCAATTCATGAACTTTATAGCCGCGGTTTGCAAGTATGCATTCCTTAGTTTATATAAGTTTAAGTTCACGAATAATCGTTTTTAGAAACTAACCCACTTAAGTACGCATACTGGTACGCGGACTTAAGTACCCGGAATAAGTTTGTTTTTAGTTCACAAACTTCAGCAGAAAGTCACGGGATGTGAACTTCCGACAGTACGCGTACTGGTACGCGGACTTCGGTTCCGGTTTTCCTGAGCAGCAAAGTACGCATACTTTGTTTCAAAGAATAAGGACTTACACACATATGACTTATCACACAATGTTTATATCCTTTCAAGGTTATATTCTAAACTCTCATTTCAATCATTGAAACATTCTTAGAGGACGTTATATAGTTGTTGTTCACAAGCTATTTTTCGTCAAAGCGATTTTCAAGTAATTGAAACTAATATGACTTTCGTCACTAGTAAAGATGAACTTGGCCAAAGCGAAAGCTCACCAACACATATTTCGAGAAATATATAAGCGAGATAAACTCGGCTCGAAATAGTAAATGTGTATAATCATAGTCTATATAGCAATACGACTTTTGTCTCAAGATAGGAGATAGAGTAGATAGACTTTTGAGTGATAGATAAGTTCAAGTCTCCACATACCTTTTAGTCGATGAAGTTCCACCAGTTCCTTGAGTAGTTCTTCTTATTTGTATGATGATCGCCATGGAGTCTAGAGCTCAACTACACTTTCTATCCTAGTCTGAAACTTAGGTATGAGTAGACTAGAAATCAAGACTTATAGTTTTGGCAACTAAACTTGAAAACAAGCTTGAGATAGCAACGCTTGCGAGTTCAATCGAGCAGTGCTCTAACACATGGTTCTGGAAAATATCTTCGGATTGGCTCTCTCATGATCGAACCGCCTGCAAAGCTTCCAATCAAAATACCTCTCCATCCTCTTCTTGTCCTCTGCAGCATCAGAATCCTCTTCACTGGTATTCACTTGTTCAATTGGATATTCAAAATCACCACCAGAACCCTCTTCCTAAGAATCATCCTCAGTCCAACTGCCATATCTTGGACATTTCTCATGCTTTTGAGATCTCTTTTCTTTCTTCCTATCAACCCTCGCAAAGTGCTTTGGCTTCCAAGAAACAAATAAAGCATCAGTTTCTTCTTCCTCTCTTCTTTTCCTCTCCTCCTCATCTCTCCGATGATGGGATGATTCCTCTACACGTCTGTTTATCTCTCCCTGAATCTCGTCTCTCAATTTCATTAAATTTTCCAATCTTAGCAAGAAAGAAATTTTTTTGGCATGGTTGTACTCATCGGAATTGGCAGGAACAGCCGGAATGGGGTTACTGGAACTTGCCATGTTTCTCTCTAACCTTCCTAAACTTTTCCTCTTCTAGTAATTTTGATAATGGTTGTGCTAATTTCTTCCCAAAACCCCCTTTTAAAGACCAAAAGTTGCTTATTAACTGCCATTTATGGCTCTTGGTTAACAGTCTTGTCACTTGGTTATTCACGTCCCTTCAAATCCATGCGTATTATTTTCAACTTCAATATCATAATTACCCTATAAAACCCCATTTGCAAAACCTAACTGCTTCATCAGCTATAACTCCTTGCGGAACTGTATCAAGAGGAATATTGGTAGGTCATCTAACTTTGAGAAAATATTTTGGGGTTTAATTAAAAATTTTGATTTTATGCAGACTCGGAGTAAGCAGCACCTGTCGAGAGGCACCATTGACACTTGGGGTATGTCTGCCAGTTGGATTGTCTCCATATAAAACCTAGCCCACATACCAAATTTCCCGCTCAAAAACCAAATCTTCCATCAAAAACCAAAATCCGAAAGCAACAAAATAAAACCTACCATCTCATATAACAAACAAAATTGTGTTTTAATCACGTTTGGCTTCTTATACATATATCCTCGTATATACGTAAGAAAAGACAAGCCAGTTTATTGCTTACCAACTTTGGTTCCCATCATGCTTACGCACCAAATATACATATTTGCAACAATATTTTCTTGGTTTATCAAACGCAGTGCAATTTTGGAATGGCGTTACCAATCCCACGTGCGCAGTAAGCATCAATCTCTTTCTCTATTTCAAACAAACGAGGGAGAAAGTGACACTTCGAGATACAAAGGAGTTGAACTCAGAAGTAAAAACAGAAACATACCAAGAATGTTTCACCAGTATTTTTCTGAACACCTTTCAAATCTTGATTAACAATCCCAGAATCCTCCTTTTAAGGTTCAAAGCCCACTAAAAGATACCTTTTTCTCTCACCTTTACATCATAGCAGTCTGCTAGTTCTATCAGAAATACACCAATATTAGATTCTTTTCTATCCACCTCCATATAATATTTTTTACTCCAACCTCTTCAATTTACATCTCTATTCTTGTCCAATTTATAAACCACGTGGATAACTCTGGATCACCTGATAATACTCTTACTCCAAACTCGGATATTCAACACCTTACTATCCAAATGGCAGAAAAATTAGCTCTACCCTCATCTCTTTCTGAACCTGTTTTCATTGATAAAACAGTTATGTTAGCTGAATCATATAATAATTGGAAATGGTGTATGGTTGGTAATATTTACTGTGAAATCCTTGTTTCCGCCTCTTCTATCCGTTATTACATATGTAATCAATGGCCCCTTGCTCAAACACATACTATCACAACCTTCAGTGAAACAAGGAATAAAGTGCTTATAAGATTTTTAGCTGAAGATGATTTCAATAGAGTTAACTCTCAAAGACCTTGGTTTGTCTATGGTTACTTAATGGTTCTCAAAGTAGTCCCTCCATCTGGATGGCTTGCAAACTATCAAGTTTCTTTCACTGAAGAAATCATGTGGTTTATCCTAAGCAACATCCCAAAGGAATGCACTGAGTTTGAAGATCTCTTACTTGCAAGATGGGAGAATTGATTGAAGCTCAAAATCCGTTTGGAAAAATCACCCACTGAAGAAGAATGTCAAAGTATGTGTCAGAATTCCAGTTCAAAAGGCTCTCCCTTCAGGCATCCCCCTATTCACCAATGGAAAAACTCAACCTTTCTTGATTGAATGTAGATATGTAAAGGTTCCACGATATTTCTGCACTTCCTGTCGAGTTTCGGATCATAAGGATGCTAATTGTCCTACTTGGAAGCTCAAACAGAAAGTTATTAAGGAAGTAGCTTCTTCAAATAACAAATACATCCTCCCAGTTGTATCCAAGCTTATGATGCCACCAAAAGTTGCAGAATAACCAACTTCTACCTCTTCTAATCAACTAAAAGATACCATCATGCCCCAAAGTGATACTATATAATAATATAGTTTTTTAAAGCGTTCTCATTCACCGGAGCTGCACGTTGATTCTGAATTCTAGCTTCTGGTTGATTCTGTCCCCACCATTTACTTTTTTTAGTAATAAAATATTGAATTTTAATTAAAGAAATATTATTTTTCTAAAAATAAGATAACTAAATCTTGAAAATCTCCTAACATGCCAATAATATATCAAATCACGATTCCTTCATGATAATCAAAAAAATAAATCGAATGATCATCACGTGATGAGAAAATAAATCGAATGATCATCACGTGATGAGAAAATAAATCGAATGATCATCACGTGATGAGAAAATAAATCGAATGATCATCAAGTGTCTAGCGTCCGTTTACATACATAAAAAATGTTATTTTCCTAATTACATCCCCAAACTATCAATTGTATCCGTTTACATTCTTAAAAAATTTAATCTTCCTAATTACATCCCCAAACTATCAATTAAATCAAGAAAAAATAAAATTTAAAAAAAAACCTGATCAGCCCGGTCATAAATCTATATTCTGCAAAACTTGATTAGCCCGGTCATGAATCTCTTTTCCGTAAATCTTTGTTGGTGGTCCTGCACATCAGTTGGATTTTTGTTAGTAATCTGTATGAATAATTCGGAACAAAAATTATGATTTGAGTAAAGAAATACAAAACAAAAAATGGACCTAATACAAAACAAACAAGCACTCGAGAAAGTATGATTTCCAAAAATTATTTTTCTTAATTTGTTTTTTCTATAATTAAAAAAACATTGAAAATGTAAACAAAATCCTTACATATTGTTTTCCTTATTATAGATAAGTTATCCAAACAATCCAAAAATAAAATATTATAGATATTTTCATTTCATACCATTTAAAAGAAAAAAAAAACTTAAAATTAATTAAGTTCCTAAATATAATTAAGTTCCTAAAGACTGTGTGATGCTCAAAAATATGAAATATATTTTTCATACATAATTAAATTCCCAAAATTAATTAAGTTTAAGAATAAGTAAAAAAATATTAATTTGAAAAGTGGAATACATAATAAATGAGTTCCAATATAATTTTCTTAAATATGTTTCATTCCATAAAAGAAATGAGTTTATTACTCAATATTTAGGATACGCAACAAATAAATGTGATGATCTAAAAAAAGAAAATTATAAAAAATTATAAATACGGCAAAAATATTCTCATTTAAAAATATTGTGACTGTATTGGTATTTTTCTTAATATGGTTTATTCAAAAATATATAGTGATAGACTTTATTGGTATTTTTCTTATATATTAATTTCTTAACTGAAGTCAGTTGGGTCAACTTGGGTCAACGTCATTTTCAAGTACCAAGCACCAAGCTGGACAAATGTTAAACCAAACTCAAAAGTTGGACAACACCTGAGTACCAAAAACAAAATAACCCTTTTTCTTAATATGGTTTCTTCCTCCTTAGATTGTTTTCATCTCCATCTCTAATATCATCTGAGTAATTTGCCCATCTGTTTTTCGACCCAAAGCCAGATGGGTTTCAAAGAAAATGGGTTGGACTTCCATGGAAACTTGATTTGGTTCTGTTCATTTAGTTTACTTTGAGATTGGATAGTCAACATATATATCAATGACATATCATTCATACATTCATATTTTTCTCTTATTCCCTGATGCATCTTTTCTTTCCGCATTTGCATTTGCTCGTTTAATCATTTTTGCATTCATATGCCTAATTTTTTTCAAGTATGCTCCTTCCTGGGTTCTCTTTATTTTTGTCTTACCTTCTTCTCTGGTCCTTTTTAAGTTCTACTCAATTTCTATTTAGTTAAGATGACAACAACAAGATTGGAAATCTTTAGAAACTGCAATGACATTTAACATCAACTAAGAAATTGACAATAACAACTAGAATATTAAAATCTTCAGAAACTATAAATAGAAAATAAACTTCTTAATCTACTAGATACC
Organism: Papaver somniferum; assembly: GCF_003573695.1. Taxonomy (NCBI): domain Eukaryota; kingdom Viridiplantae; phylum Streptophyta; class Magnoliopsida; order Ranunculales; family Papaveraceae; genus Papaver; species Papaver somniferum. The sequence continues at coordinate 148,288,193 of NC_039366.1, read as the reverse complement.
CATTACATAACTTTAAAATTACTTCTTCTTTAGTCTGGTTGCAGTTTCCTTCCCTTCCTTGTATTTAGACTGCTTGGTTTTCTTCATCTGAATCTTCTACCTCTATCATTCCGCCTGCCCTTTCCTGCTGGTATATTGCGGACATTTCTTGTGCATAGGCATAATCCATGCCGGGCGGAAATTCTGTTAAGAAATATGCTGATGTTACGGGTACACCGGTAGCTAAGCGAAATTGCAAATCTTTGATAGCTTGCTTCCCCAATCTCTCTTTCTCTGCCGGATTAAGATTGCATAAAGCTAATCTCTGTGCTTGGGAGGGATACAAAAATGCTTCCCACTGACAAACTGTGCACCTATAATATTGTAGCCGATGTAACTGGCCTTCTTGGCATCGTATTGCCTTAGTCGACGATATTGGAGATCCTAAAGGAATTTTAAAATGATTACAAACCATTTCCAAAAAAAATTCCTACCTTTAATCTCTAAATCTCTCTGCTTGTTTGTTGTTAGGAGGGTTCTAATTTATAAGTCTGGTGGTCCATTGGTTTTCCTTCGCATTAACTTTGTTTTCAATCTATTTTCATCTTCTTACGTTAAATTTAATCCACATTCTGATCCCTTATCTTCTTGTGTTCTTCGTTTTCTTCATTTATGGGTGAATGAAACGGTGCCTTAATGAGATTCAGACTATTCTAGACTTGAGCATATGGCCTAGCTTCTACCTCTATTGATATCTTGTCTTATCAATGCTTTTGAATTTTCTTCCGTTGAATCTCTTCTAATCCTTTATTTTTAATTAAAGTGGAAAGATAAACCTACAATCTTTAGGATCTGACTATGGCGTAACGTGTAATACAATTTTTCAGACTGTTTGGGTTACAGTTGTCGTTGTGGCCTCTTTACTGTTGGAACTTGGATTTTTGTTATCTTGATTTTATGGATGTACTCATGTACACTTTTGGATAGCAGACATGTTGCTTATAGTCGAGGTATGTAGTCAGTTTTTTCAGATACTTCCTTTACTTCTAGATTAAGATGCACAATTTCAGTATACATTTTAGGGTTAGTTTCTTTCGGTAGAGATATAGGTGCAGAGGTTCTGTAGAATAAGCAGTTGTCTGCTGTGTAATGCTACACTTCGATGGGCTTCTATGACTAAATTATTTGGTTTTGTAGGTGGAAATATATGTGAGAGGGGAATAATTAATGGTAAATACAAATCCGAATAAAACATATGTCCATCACATAATAATTGTCTTCTAGGAACAATACCACTTTTAGGCAGTGGCTTGATTCCTGCAGGTATTTGTTAATGAGTGGAAGGATGAGAACGATAAATTCACCACTTTTAGGCAGTGGCTTGATTCCTGCGGGTATTTGTTCTCCAAATCTTTTTTTTTTCAATTCATGTTTTATAATTTTTTTTTAATAATCCCTGTTTAGATCTCTATTCTCTTAATTTGGATCTTGGTAATGGCCATGGATGAATAATATGGTATCTACAAAAATATAAATGTTTTTATAAGAGAAAATGACAAACAAGAACTTTACTGCTTACCAACCAATTTACAATTTTTTTTCCTTCTGTTTTGTTGTCTATATTATCGTCAAATACTAAAAGAAAAAATCAATTTCAATTATTAATAAAGTTTCTTTCTATGATTGCTCTCTTTGAATCATCAATTACATAATCATTGTGGTGCTTATTTTCCTTGAAATAATGAACTTTGATTGATTTTGTATAGAACAAGGTCGGGATTGGTAAACTAGGAGTCTACCAAAATAGAGGAAGTAGATGGAAATATATTGCAGCTTCATCAATTAATATAATGTTTTTGTCTATTTCTTTCTTTAGAATCTGTCTAATACTTTTTACAAATTGTGGTGTTGCTTACTTTAAGTGATTGTATGTTAGCACAATATCACACGGTTCACTCATGTAATCATTGTACTTGATGTCTTATCTCAAATGGAAGGTCACGTGGTTCTCAACCATGTAGTTGTGGGTTCGAATCCCACAAATGACATTTTTATTTGACTAGGCTGACACCTCACTGACAATATTATCTCATCATTACATAGTGCAACACATGAATTAAGAGATGTTTCATATGTCATCATGGTACTTGGGAAACATCTAAAGGGAACAAGCTATTTTAAGTTCTATATGACATCGTTGAAAGCAATGATATTCATGTGCGCAGGGTAGAGAATTCCACAAGTGAAGGATATCTTGGGACTTGGGAACATAACAGATCCAGACTCTTTACATTCCTCCAATTTTTAATAGAGTCAGGATTGGGTTCTCTAATTGAGCTGGAACGGAATCAAGTTGAGGTTATGTTTACAATTCCACCGTATCTCTCCTGCTTATGGATTATTTGATTGTTTTGATTTTCCTCTGTGGATGCCTATGTTTGGTTGTTATATTTATTCCATTATATTAACCTATAGATTATATCTGCAGTTGGCAGTATCTATAGTCAAGGTTTACAAGCCATTCTACTGCCTTCAACAAATGCCTATTTTTATTGTTCCAGTTAATTCACATCAATACTTGAAAATCCAATGACATCAGGAAAATCTTTTGAAGCTATGTCGTACGATGTTACTTTGCAGCAATACTACCACAAATACATTGTGCAAAAGAAACTACCTTCAACACTCAACTACATGATATTGGGTTGCAGGTAAAGGAAAGTTAATTTATATTTGGAATTTTGGTTTATTGTTACTCCACTTGCTTTAGCAATTTCTTTTATTTGTCTTTGAGAGGGATGGGTAAATCATCTCTCCCAAAATAACAATTTTCTTGGTCCTACAAGGGTTTGGGAAGACTTTGTAGGCTTAGTGTGGCTGCAAATGATAGAAATTTTGTTGGACTAAATTCTCAATAATCTCTTGCTCTATAAATATTAATTGGTTAAAATGTTTTCTCCTTCATGAAGAAAATTTATTTACTTATCAGCCATTTCTAAGACAGAAGCCATCCCAAAGAATATTCATGATATGATGAATGTGGAGAAACTAATAAGGTTTGACATTCAGATTTTAACGAATGCAGTTAAGAAATCAAAATCTCAAGAGGTACAAAAGTGGATAAACTATGTCTTATAATGTTATATTTTGTAGTCATTACTATGATATTGAATGTTTTACCTCCACAACCAACTGTTTTAGTCTTTTACCTTCTTGATCCTCATGGTATCTTATGTTCAAGAAGAAAAAGAAATACTAAAATATAGTTTTTCTTTTCTTCTTTCTCTTTGTTTTAGAGTGAGACTCAATTACAACTATAACAATATCTAATCCAGCATCTTAATTGATATTTAATTCTTTTCCAAAATTAAAGGAAGAAGAACCAAGGTTTAATCTTTTGAGTCTTATTCTAGTGATCATTAATATAATAACACCACAACATCTCAAAAAATGCTTAATACCGTATGTTGGGTCCCAGTCAAACAGTCAACTCCATATAAACTAAGTAGTTTACATAGACCGGTCAATGAGAGTTGATCTAAAACATTGATCCTATGCTCTAAATTATTGTTTAACATTCAATGTCTAGCTTTTAAATCTAGCGATTCAAACCGTATCATGTTATTCAGTTGAGAACGTAACTTCACTTATCATGTTATTTTATCCTATATATATATATATATTTTGCTTTATTATCCTATATTTGTTTGATTTGATTCCGTGGAGACCCCTATCAATTACCATATATTCAAGCTATGTCACCGATTAAGAGACTCTTGAAGCCCCTCTCAACTATCATTTTGTTTGATTCAGTTGCGGTTTTTAATCTGCCACCAAAACAGAACGATATGGTTGTTTTCTTAGCTAAGGTTTGATTTTTATAGCTAATATTCAATATTTCAATATTCCATTTGTTAAAATCATTCAAATTTATTTTGATTTATTTGAATTAAGGTTTGTTTGTGTGAATGCTATAGCTTAACAGATACGTGTGATGGGATTTAGTAGATGACCATAATGAACTCATACGGAAGAAGCTAATTAGATTATATGACTTCTTTTTCCCTCCATTACCATGCTACACCTCGCATAATATCATTGTAGTTTCTTCGTGGCATCATATTGCCATCTATTTTATTGTGTGAATTTCTAAGCTTCAAGTGACTTTGAAATGGTTATTGTTTGCAAGTCTGGATCTCAGATTCTAAAATTTTATCAAATTGGTCATCGTTTATGGGTGATTATTTCAATTTTTCTATCAAGTTCCATTGGTACAATATATAATGTTTCTTTATTATGAGATAGTAGAAGTACTAACTGTGAGCGATGATATATGTGTATCTTTCGGGTTGTGGGAGGGCCTAATGTTTCTTGATAGGGCATCGCTGGGTTGGAAAATACTAATGGGAAGCTTTATGAGGTATGTGATGTGCAGTTATAACTTTCTAACTATTTTACAAATTAATAACCGCTTGACAAATGATTATGTCTTTTTAAATGAATTGTTAACTAAGTTATGGTAATTTTAAAAGAATTGTTACAAATGAATAACTTATGGACACTTAAGATTAAAGTAAAGGTTGAGCCAGGGCCGTAAGGCCCCGGTGATACCTAGTACTTACTATAAATGAATATGATGTTACCCTTAGCTTGACAGTGGATGCACAGGTTCAAAATGCTTTTTTTTAAGCTAATACCAGTAATAACGATAGAAGGGTGTTATTGCTTATTTGTATCAGTCTAGCAGAACCTTAGCTTGACATTGGATGCACAGGTTCAAAATGCATTTTTTAAGCTAATATTAGTAATGGTGACAGAAGGGCATTCTCTCTTATTTGTATCAGGCTCCATCAATCTTGACGTATTTTAATTCATATACTTGAGTTGATTATTAAATGTTTGTGATAATTTCCAAAAGAAAAAGCTTCAAGTAAATCTCATTTTAAGCATAATGCATTTTAACAGTTGCATCAAATTAAATTGTAACAAAAAATGTAGCCTTGAACTTCATGGTATTCATCTCTATATTCCATTCTCATTGCAGGATAGAAAATCCCAGATTATTGGCCCAGAAATGTCAGTGTGTGGATTTTGTTTTCCTCCAACAAAATGCAAATTTTATGTACTTACCGAGACATCTAAGAGAAAAACACGAATTATACACTCTTAGCTTCTATGCCGAATTTCTTGTGTTGTTCTACCTGGGATATCCCCATCTCCATCGGGCTAAGTTTCACAAGAAACAAGTATTCACATCTTTATTTATTACACGGTTTTCCTAACATAATAGTCTTCTAAGTTTATAGGAAGCATATACAATACATACCAAATATAAACAAAAATTCGAGCAAATGACAATGGGTACAATTTGGAGAGTAAAATTTTGACGAACCTTTGTTGTTCACCGTGAGGAATCATGAAAGAGGTGAAAGAGACCCGTTTTCATAGAAGTGAGAAAAGAGACCCGTGCGTAGCACGGGTGAAAAATTAGTAGTTCCAGATACACAGGATGAATCAACTGTTGTCCCTGAGAATGATAGAGGTAAATCTAAGGAGAATGTTTATCACCATGAGAAAACTACTCAGAAAGGATTAATGAGTAATCTCCAGATGGGTCCTTTCGTCAATTGATCTACTACTTTAAAAATCTTTGATGTTGACCCAATTCAACATAACTCAATTCAAGTAAGCAATGGATTACCAGTTATCTCCAAACAAGTTAAAACGCGAATGTTACTGTTGAAGCCTCTGTCCCGGTCCCTGAGTCAGTGAATCGTGGTCCTATTCGTACTTCTAACTCTTCAAGAAGATTCAAAACAGCCGTCGTGCCAACTCAGACTCCTACCATCGCTAGAGATGAAGTCATTTCTGCAGCCGCTGAGCATGACGTTTTATCAAATTTGGAAAGTAAGATTAACCTAAGGGCTGATCTGAGGAAACACACTAGATCCAGTACTTCTACTTTGGCTAGCATAATGGTTATTCCTGAACAACATGAAGTGTACGAACCAGACTATGCTCAACTTTGTCCTTCTATCACTAAATTGGGAGATTTACCTACCCTCAATTTATCACACTCTAACCTTAACACTCACTCTCTGGTTGATCCTTATGGTAGTTACAATGATCCTGTCGACGGATCCCCGAATAACAATGGTATCTGCAATGATTCTCTTCAGAATGCTGCTACTTTGAGTCTCGATTCTACTCAAGATATTTCTCAAGTGGGTGGATCTAGCAATTCTCAGCTTGGTGATAGTTCTGCTCCTACCACTCAGGTAAATTCAAATCCTTCTTCCCATATTATAAATAATCTTAACACTTCTAGCCTTATCAATCATTTTCCTGTCAACAATATTAACCTGGTTTGTTGGAACATTAGAAGATTTGCAAAGAAAGCTGCTAATAAAGAACTTAGTCTTATATATAGAAACATAAACCCTGATATCGTTTTTCTGTCGGAAACAAAAATGAACAAAGATTTGGCTGCTACAAGATTGAGAAACATGGGATTTCCTTGTATTTTTAATGTCCCAAGTATTGGGAGGAGTGATGGTCTTGTGCTTGCTTGGAAAAAAGAGATTCATCTGAACATTATTTCTTCCAGTTTAAGGGGCATCTATGTCACATCTACTGACATCATGCACTCTAAACTTTGTCACATACATTTCATATATGGTGAACCTAATAGCAGTTTAAGATAAGCCTTTTGGGAGAGTTAATGTCAGTTACCACCTATACCACAGGATGATCCAGTTTTCTTTGTAGGAGACTTTAATACCCTCTTCGGCACTGAGGATAAGAATGGTGGTCTAGAAGTTATCACGATACTTTTGTAGGTGAGCAAACTTGCTATACACAGGAGATGCTTCAACTCAGTTTCTTTGGAGGATATGCAGCAACTATAATATTTTGAAAGGGAGGAGGATTCTTTGACATGGCTATTCTCAAACCATCTCAGAATTTCAACACCAGACTAGTTATAAAACCCAAATATTAATAAACCTAAAAGACTAAAACTAACAAAACAAACTTACTATGGTTCGGTTCATGATTAATCACATGTCGACGATTCAACAGATGCAAAAGCTGTCTCTAACGATTCTTTGGACCTAACATCAACAGATGCAAAAGCTGTCTCTAACGATTCTTTGGACCTAACATCATCTTGGATGTCAGTATCTGCCGCACCTCCCGCTGGAGTAGCAGACATCTTTTCCTAACACCATGGATAAGCAATCAATTTACCATTATATCAATTCATTCTCTAAACGATATAACATTCACTCTCAATCCGGTCAAAAGTTTCATTGGGTTTGTTTTGAGAACTATACATAATTAATTTTGCAAAGAATTAAACAGGGTTAAATGTCAAGGAATAAAAATCTGTATTTAAGATGTATGGTTTTGTAGGGTCAGTATCTGAAAGGATAAACATTTTTTTTGCAAGATGATGGACTAAACCATGGTCTGGAGAAAACAAAGTAAATTTAGCGACAAACACAAATAAGTGTAAAACAAAGAAGTAACTAGTAATTTATTATTTTTAGAATTGAAATAACCATGAAAAACCCATGGAATTGTGTCTCCAATTCTAAAATAAACACACAAATAAGTATAAAACAATGAAATAACTAGTAATTTATTACTTCCAGAGTTGAAATAACCGTGAAGAATCCATGGATTCAGAGTGTTAAAATAAGTTTAAGGAAAATATTTTACCAGTGCCGAAAACCTAAAACCCTAGACACAATCCAAACAAAGAGCAAAAATTAGGAAAACATCCAAAATAATCTGAAATTAGAGTTGCGGTCGCGGTAAGGATGAAATTTAGCTTACGTTTAATGAACTTTATGGGCGAAAGCACGCATGCCGCGGTATAATTTGCACCAAAAGAACTAGGGTTTGAAGGATCTATTGGGAGATAATCGCCCAATATTTGAAGAGAGAGAAATGATATGGTAAAATGCAGTACTTTCCTGATTTATATGGGCCATTGAACCGCGACATACGTGCGACAGATTCTTTGGGACACATTTGTCATTCTCTAATTAGATAATACCCGGCTCCGGTATATTGGAAAGCTCGTGCTAGTTTGTATAAGTATTTTCAAGCCGTGGTATTGAGCATAAATATACCTCCGTATGTGCCTTCGAAACACAATTTAACCGAAAGTTTATTTCCCAAACTTTGTGTCAATAATCTACCTAGAGCCTCATCTGATCACTGCCCCATGCATATAGGCTTTAACTTTGAAGACATTTGTATGCCTAGGCCCTTCCACTTCATGTCTATGTGGATTGAGGATCCTACTTGTAGAGATATTACAGTTAATTCTTGGTTTACTAATGTTGTAGGCTCCCCTGCTTATAAACTTAAAGCTAAACTCCTGAGTACCAAGAAAGGCCTTAGAGATTGGAATAAATCCTCTTTTGGTAATATTCAAACCAATATATATACCACCAGGGGAGAACTAGTTGAAATCCAAACTTCCAATCCCACTAATTCCAACTCCATAGCTAGACTTAAAGCTAGACTAGACTACCTCTATAACCTAGAGGAACTCTATTGGAAGGATAAGTCTAGAGATGTTTGGCTTTTGGAAGGTGACAGAAATTCACCCTATTTCCATAGAGTTACCCTCTTTAGAAGAAAGACAAATGCTATTAGCTGGATTAAGGATTCTTCTGATACTATTCTAACTGATAGAAATAGTATTGGTAATTCCTTCATAGATTATTTCAAAACTCTTTACTCTACTCATCCTCAACAATTCCAAGATGAGATCCTTCAAAATCTCCCTGTCAAGTTCTCTGAAGCTGATAATTTTCAGCTGAATTCTCCTCTTTCCCCAGAGGAGATTAAGAATGTTGTTTTTCAAATGAGAGGAAAGAAGGCACCAGGACCGGATGGCTTCACTGGTCTTTTTTATCAAAAACATTGGGATATTGTTGGGGCTATCATTAATATGACCCAAACTTGTCTCGGAACTGGTCATATTGCTAAAGTTTTTAACCATAATAGTATTGCACTCATCCCAAAAGTGCCTCTTGCTGAGTTGGTTTCTCAATATAGACCCATTGGCCTGTGTGACTTCATTTATAAAATTCTCTATAAGACTTTAGCTAATAGATTGAAGCCTTTTATGAATAACATTATCTCCCAAAACCAAAGTGCCTTCATACCTAAGAGGAGTATTTCTGATAATGAGGCCGTATATGATGTTAATCAAAATGACAAAGCTGAAGGCATTGCTGCCATCAAGCTTGATATATCCAAAGCTTATGATAACATGGAGTGGTCTTTTCTTGAAAATGTTTTTAAAAAAATGGGGTTGTCTGATCACTGGATAAAACTTATTAACCAGTGTGTCTCCTCTGTATCCTACTCAGTCCACCTTAATGGTAGTCCCACTGGTTTCTTCAAACCAGAAAGAGGACTGAGGCAGGGAGACCCTCTATCCCTTATGTTTATATTATTTTCTCCGAGGCTCTATATTCTTACATTGATACCTCTCTTCTAAAGGTTTGGTTGAAGGCATAAAAGTGTGTAAAGATGCTCCTGCTATGACACATCTTTTGTTTGCTGATGAATCCCTCCTTTTTTCTAAAGCTACTATTAAAGACTTTCAGACTATTAAAGATTATCTTCACAAATACTGCTTAGATTCCGGTCAAGAAATAAACTTTGATAAATCTGGAATTCTCTAAGTCTGCCTACATGGGAATTAGAGGCCTTAGACCTTTCCCTTGTATCAATCTTTGGAAGCGCATTTGGAAAATCAGGGTTCCTTACAGAATCCAAATTTTTTGTTGGAAAGCTGCTAGAAATGCTCTACCAGCCAGAACTATTTTATACACTAAAATGCCCATGCATAGTATTGATTGTGATAGATGTACTGATCCTCATGAGTCTGTCATGCTTGCCTTAATTCCCTGCCCTTTTGCTAGTAGAGTTTGGTTTCTCAGTTCCCTTTGTGTCAACACTCAGGTTTTCAAAATAAGTCTTTCATTGATTGGTTGATCTATTGGCTTACTAACCCTATGACTAAACTTCCTGATGAAGAACAATGTTTTTTTGTTGCGGTCCTCTGGTCTATCTGGAGTAGTAGAAACAACCTTGTCTTCCAAAACATTAAAGAAACTCACTTAACAGTCTTAGCTAGAGCTATGCTCTTAACTAGGAAATCTTGCTTAACTATTTCTCCTACTACTTCTATTAGTTTGTGTGACAAATGGATTCCCCCCTCATTTGGTTGGATAAGTGTAATATTGATGGAGCCTATGATGATATCTCTGGAGATAATGATGCATGGTATGTGATGCGGGATTTTGCAAGCAAAGCTTCTTTTTGTGCCTCCCTGGTTTTTGAAGTAAAGTCTGCTGTAGAAGCTGAAGCCAGAGCAATCTGGGAAGTCTTGAAGAAAGTCGCAGAGGAAAAATTCACACACATCATCATTGAGAGTGATGCTAAAAGTCTCATTGATCAATTTTCAGCTGGCCCGTTTGATGGTGACTCAAGAACGAATGTTATCTTTAAGGATATTCTACTTTTCTCTTCTAGTTTAGTTGCTCGTGTTTTTTCTTTTCAACCCCGTTATTGTAATTTTGTTACACAGGAGCTTGCTCAATGGGCAAAGTTGAACAATTCCTCTATATACTGGTCTGTTCCTCCAGTTTGGCTTATACCAACTGTTGAGGGGGATCATTAGCCTTTTTTAAGGCCTTTATCTATTAAAAAAAGATAATAAAGTGAATGGAGCACGACATGTGCGTTCGATAACCCAAAGGCTAAAGGGTAAAGGTACAACAGTATGTCGTGCCATTATGGCACGTGTTATATATTTCTATTTTATACTAAGTAAATAAATAAAATAAATGGAACAAGTTGGTTCCATGATCATAAAATGAATGGGGCACGGGCCTTTCGAGTGTACCTTTTTAGAAGGAAGAATTCAAGGATACTATTATTCTAGAACCAATGCCTTTAGCCTCTCTTCCACCGGAAGGAACCGGTTATTACTGATGAAGATTTTGAAATAGAAATTGATCTCATGATGATGGATGATGACTCTATGGCTGAGGATGCCTCCATGGATCATGACCCAGTAAGTTCACTTATCTATTTCCTGTCATTTCATTATTGCCATGTGTTTTTTCTATCTTTTCTCTGCTGTTATTACTGCTTGTTTTTCTTCTGATCCTAGAGTTTGTAGCTTTCTCTTTGCATCATGAAATTTTTAAGTTGTAATATAAATGGGTGTTGTTCAGATAAAAATTGGAGGCATTTATTTAGTCTTTATAGGAAATACAAACTAGATGGTACATGTTTATTGGAAACAATGGTTAATGAGGACACTGTTAGGAAATTCACCCATCATTTACCTTATGATACTTGGATTATCATTCCTTATGTTGGGAAAATCTGGAGGACTGGCTTTTGGTTACTTTAAAAAATCCACAATTGAGAATCTAGGTTACTCCCTGAATATGATCCATATTTTGTGTGATGTTTCGCCTACAATTAAAAACTGTGTTGTCTCTTTTATTTATGGCTCTTTGAATGTTGCTGGTATGAAGAACCAATGGAATTTTCTTAGTGACATGAATGATAATAACAGTAATCCTCGGCTTCTGTAGGTGAGTTTAATTTTATTCTACATGTTTCCGACAAACAAGGTGGTAATTCTGCTAGATCATTTCCTCCTAAATTTGTCAATGATAAGCTATTGGATATGAATATGCATGAAGTTGTTTCTTTTGGTAATCCCTATACTTGGTGCAATATAAGATTTAAGAATCCAAATAAGTTAATATTAGAAAAACTAGACAAGGATTTCATCAATGATAAACGGGTCACGGTACTTCCTCAAACCCGTGCTACTAACTTAGGAAGAATATTTTCTGATCATAGTCCTGTTTTGGTTCAATGTTTTCATTGGGTTAGAAACTTAAATATTCCGTATAAATTCTTCAAATGTTGGCAACTTAATCCAGAATTTAAAGAAGTTTTGAACGAATCTTGGTCTAAAAGGGTTGTTGGTTCTCCTACCTTTGTTGTTGTGAATAAACTGAAGCATGTGAAATTCGACCTGAGTAAATGGAATATCAATTCCTTTGGGCATATTAAAACTACTATAGGTAGGCTCAACTCTGAGTTAGAAAGACTTCAAGCTCTTCCTTATTCCCCTCAGATTGGTCAATATATTTTGAATTATTCTAAGCAATTAGATTATTGGTATGAAATTGAGCATTGCTTCTATAAACAGAAATCTATGATCAACTACTTCACACAGTATGATAGGAACACAAATTTCTTTCACAATTCTGTGAATCTTAGGAATATGTACAACACAATTCACACAATTAGAGATGATCAAGGTAACTGGCTAGAAGACAAAGATCAAGTTGTTCAACTGCTCTCTATACATTTTAAAAAGATTTTTACTATACATTTTAAAAAGATTTTTTACTTCTTCTAGTCCTGGTAATATGTCATTGAGGCAGCTCTAAAATATGTTACACCCATTATCAGTGATGAAGTTAATTCCTCGTTGATTGCCATACCCACCTATCAGGAGATTAGAGATACAGTTAATAGTCTTGCTTCCTGGAGCTCACCGGGGCCTGATGGTTTTCAGGCAGGTTTCTTTCAGGATAACTGGGATATTGTGCAAGTTGAGGTGATTTCGCATATTCAGAGTTTTTTCAAAAACAGATTTCTTCTAAAACAAATTAATTTCTCTTTCATTTCCTTAATTCCCAAAATCAAAAATGCTTCTTCTCCCCATGACTTCAGGCCTATTAGATTATCAAATTATGTTTATAAAATTATTTCTAAAATCTTAACGAATCGTTTGAAACCCCTTATGGATAGTTTGGTTTCGCCTTTTCAGTCTGCCTTTGTTGCCAATCATCAAATTCATGATAATGTCGTTATTACTCATGAAATTCTGCATTCCTTTAAAAGGAAAAAGAAAAGCTCCAAGAATGGTTATTTAGCTATTAAGCTTGATCTTTCTAAAGCTTTCGATAGATTGGAGTGGTCCTTCATTCTTGCTGTTTTTAAAAAACTGGGGTTCTCCGATGAATGGTGTCAGATGATATCTCAGTGTATTTGTACTGTTTCATATTATGTCTTGGTGAATGGCTCTCCCAGTGATCCCTTTTACCCATCTCATGGTATAAGGCAAGGGGACTGTCTTTTGCCTTACATTTTTATTCTTTGTATGGAAGTTTTGTCTCAATTGTTGGTGAAAGCAGAGGATGAAAAGTTGATACAAGGCTTCAGATTTAAAAAGAACATCCCTTCTATCTCTCATCTTTTTTTTGCTGACGATTGTATGCTGTTTTGCAAGGCTTCTGTCTCTTATACTAAGAGTCTCCTCAAGATTATTGATACCTTTGCGCAGGCTTCAGGTCAGGCAATTGATTTTGAGAATTCTGGATTTATAACTAGCAAGAAAATGCATCATAAGCATATTAAAATTTTGGCTAAAATTCTTAAGATGAAATTCCTTAGTAATTCTGAAAGGTATCTAGGGTCTCCCCTTTTTGTTGGAAAAGATAAGACCAATTCTTTCAATTTTCTTATCGAAAACCTATATTCTAGATTAAGTAACACAAAAAAGACTAATCTCAACGTGGCTGGGAGAACTGTTGTTACTAAGCATGTGTTGTCTAGTTTAGCAGTTTATCATATGGCATGTTTCCCTCTTTCGAAGACTATTACCTCTAAAATTGATTCCATTCAGAGAACTTTCTGGTGGTCTAAAAAGAATCCCAAAAGAGCTGTATATTTTAGTTCCTGGGGGGATATAGGTATATCCAAATTAAATGGTGGTTTATGTATTCGAAATACTTATGTTATGAATCATGTCTTTATCAGTAAGCTTGGTTGGCGAATTATGAAAAATCCCAATTTCTTAATTTCTCGTTTTATGAAAGATAAATATTTTCCTAATCAGAACTTGTTAGAGATTGACAAAGCGGCTAGTTCCTCTTCTTGGATATGGAAAGGTATTGTCAATGGAGTACAATTTATTAAAGCTAACTCAGTCATAAAAATTAATGATGGAGTTTCTTCACACATTTGGTCTTCTAACTGGATTCCTGGAAATTTGCATCCTCTAGTGCCCAGAAAATCTTCTCATAGTGATTTTGTGTTTGTTAATGAGCTTTTTGATATTCAAAATGGTAGTTGGAATGATAGTTTGCTTTCTTCTTTGTTCACAACAGAGGATGTTACTAGGATTAAGACTATCAGATTAAATCTTCTTCATAATGACTCCTTAATGTGGGCGCACACTAGTAATGGAAAGTTTACCATTAAGTCTGCCTACAAAGTTTATATGAATGACTATTCGCCACCAGATGGTTCTACATTCTGGAAGAAAGTGTGGGCGATTGACTGTTTGCCAAAAATTTAGTTTTTCTTGTGGAAAATCTTTGCGTACATGCTTCCAGTTAACTTTATGCTTAGGTTTTATAATACTGAAGTTGATGATCTTTGTCCTCTTTGTAAGAGATATGAGGACAACACTTATATTTTTATTGACTGTGAAGTGGTTAAACACATATGGTTTGGTCTCTCTTTACAACACTTGATCAACTTAGATCTAGATTGGATTGATGATTACTTTCTCTTTTGGCATGATTCTGCATTAGGTGCATCCCCATTTACTGTTTCTTGGCCTAGCATTGGTGGCATAGTCTTATGGTGTGTTTGGAAAATCAGGTGTGAAGTGATTTTCAAGAATGCCTCTTTAGATCTGAATAAGATTATTTTGGACATAAAGAGAATGATTAACACTTACATTTCTCCTAGGTCTCCTTCTTTTGCTCCTCCTTTTGTGGTTATCAAGATCCCTAGTACTAATGTGGATCATTTTATGTTTATTGATGGCTCCTTTACAGATTATAATACGGGTTTGAGTGTTATTTGGTGTGACACTGCAGGAAATGTAAGAAGATGTCGTTCAGACTATGGTTTGATGTCAGATGCAGTAGGTGCCGAAGCTGCTGCACTTATTTTGGCCATCCCTTGGGCAGAGGAGATGCATCTTACCAGAGTCGTCTTTGTCATTGACTGTTTCAGCTTGTGCAGTTCAGTAATGGTGCCAACACAAATATTGCTTGGAGAAGTAGTGACCTTGTTGAGCATTGTCGGAGTTTAATTTCTAGTTCAATGTCGTTTAAGATTATGTATGTAAAGCGTGTGAACAATCAGCTAGCAGATCGGCTTGCACGTCGGGTTAGAAAACTTGGTCTTAAGGGTCTATGGGTCTCTTTTCCTTCCCTTTTAAACTCTCTTATTAGGCTGGGTCTAATCATGGTCCAAGATTCAAGCTTTTTCTTGGATCCACGTCACCAAAATACAACGCACGGGCAATGGGGATCCGAGATTCCTAGTTGATACGCCATTTGAACCTGCGCGACACGCCGTTTCTAACCGCGTATCATAGGAAAACTCAAATGCGCCGTTCCTAGCAGCGTATTGACCGTGTTGACCGGTCAATACGCAGTTTCAAAGTGCGTAGCCTAGAGAACCCTAAATCATACAGAAGCCGCACTCCTTCTTCTCTTTTCTTTCTTTCTCTCTTCTTCTTCAACCTAAACCCGTAGAACCTCACTTCCCATGAGTTGATTCAAGACGATTTAGTGTTCTCTAGGCTAAAATCTTTCAAGGGTTTGTTCTAGAAGCCGTGGGGAATCTATTGGTGGTATTTTTGGGAGATTTCACCAACAAATCAACACAAGGTATGAAATTTTAGTTTTGATTGATTTTGTTGATTTTGGGTTTTTGAATTTAGTTACAAAAGATTGATTTCGATCCTATTGAATGGAACGGTTTGACTATGTTGTTATGGAGCAGTAGGGTAATTTTAGAATTGATTTGAAAAAAATGTTAATACGCAATTTGAATCAGCGTGGCACGCTGTTAGGAACGGCGTGCGGAAGAATATTTCTGTAGAATATTCGCTGGTACGCATTTAGGAACCGCGTTTGGTGCTTTTTTGATACGCAGTTTCAAAGCGCGTGCCTGGGTTACTTCCATCTTGGATCCAAGCAAAATGAAGCACTCTCTGGGAATCAAGGAAACAGTGCGTGAATAAACGACACTTCTACAATGGAAATCTTGAATGTTGGATCCCATTAGATCCAGCTTTAGGAAAGAGAACCTAAAAGAAATCTGTAACTCTTTGCTTGCTTATTATATCGGTGTGTATTTAGCATGAAAAAAAAAAAAAAAGAAGAAGAATGGGGCACGGGTGCGACCCAAAGGCTAAAGGGCAAAGGTATAGCAGTAGTTTTATGTGTCGGTCTGTTAGCGGATTTTTTTGCCCTGAAAGATAAAGATGCAAAAAAGAACAACCAATCCTGGTCGTTCAAAACCAAAACCCTAATTAGCAATCAAGAGTCAGAAAAAACTTACAGTTTCTGGCTCCAAATTGGACCAAAACTCCAATAACCTAGCCGTCTGAGTCAAAGTATTGATTTGTCAAACTCACACCCAATACTCAGACTCACTCCTAACCGTTGAGATTTATCGTGTGAACGCCAACAACTCCACCACTGGAAATTTCAGAAAGAGCGCGTTCTGGACACTATCGTAATTATAGAGAAATTTCTAATCTAGACCGTCTTAAAAATTTCATCTAACGGTCCTAAACTAACCACACAATACTTTTGAGAACATTCTCGAAGAATGGTGTAACTCATATATATATTCGTATCTTCCCTCCTTGAAAAAATCCTCTGAAACCCTAGAGACTCTCTTTTCTCCGGTTCTTCCTAAAACTTCGTCTCTTTTTCTTTCCCTATCTCTAGGGTTTCTCATATTCGGCGATTTTTCATCGAAAAAAAAATGGCTGGTAAAGGTGAAGGACCTGCTATTGGTATCGATCTAGGTACTACATACTCATGTGTTGGAGTATGGCAACACGATCGTGTTGAAATCATTGCTAATGATCAAGGAAACAGAACTACTCCTTCATATGTTGGTTTCACTGATTCAGAACGTTTGATCGGTGATGCTGCAAAGAATCAGGTTGCCATGAACCCAATCAACACTGTTTTTGGTAAGATTTCTTGTTTAAATCTTAGATCTTGTGTTTTTTGTTTCGAT
Source organism: Papaver somniferum (assembly GCF_003573695.1). Classification (NCBI taxonomy): domain Eukaryota; kingdom Viridiplantae; phylum Streptophyta; class Magnoliopsida; order Ranunculales; family Papaveraceae; genus Papaver; species Papaver somniferum. The sequence goes on along the minus strand of NC_039366.1, from coordinate 148,271,087 downwards.
TTGTTTGCTTTTGTACTTTGTATTGCTTGTTTACTGTTTTTTGGGTGTTCATTAAGCTGTATTGTATCATTAGAAGCTTTCTAGGTTTAGGTAAACTTGGTTTTTAACTGTAATAGTGATTTGTGAAGTGTAGATTGAGCTGTGTTTATAGATCCATGATTTATATTAGTGTTTTGTTGGATCTGTTTTCTGGATCATAGATCTGATTTAGTAGTTTGTTTGACACAATATGATGTACATGGTTTATTAGTCATTATACTTTGATTTATGATTCGGCAATCTGAACTGAAAGCAAGCATGTGTAGGTTACTGATTTATGATTCCAGTCAGTCTGTACTATTTATCCTATAAATAGGGTTTAGTGTTCAGTTCAGTCTCTTTAATTATTTTTACAAGAAGTTAGACTTTAGTCTGATAGAAATAAGCTCAAAAAATTTCATGGTACCACTAAGTGTGTGTGAATGAAGTATCAATGTTTTTTGCACGTCTATCCATTGATCTAGTTAACTGTTATGACAGTATAGTTATTTAGTTACATCTGATTTAAAGGTAACCAAATATGTTCCTCTGTCAAAGAGGTATTGCTAATGTGATTGTTTGGCTTTCAGATGCCAAGCGTTTGATTGGTAGGAGATTCAGTGACACCACTGTCCAGGGTGATATCAAGCACTGGCCATTCAAGGTTCTATCTGGCCCAGCTGACAAGCCCATGATTGAGGTCTCATACAAGGGCGAGGAGAAGCAGTTTGCTGCCGAGGAAATCTCATCCATGGTCTTGATTAAGATGCGTGAGATTGCTGAGGCATACCTTGGTTCTACAGTTAAGAACGCTGTTGTTACAGTCCCTGCCTACTTCAACGATTCACAGCGTCAAGCTACAAAGGATGCTGGAGTCATTGCTGGTCTTAATGTTATGCGTATTATCAATGAGCCTACAGCTGCTGCCATTGCCTATGGTCTTGACAAAAAGGCCACCAGTGTTGGAGAGAAGAATGTTCTTATCTTTGATCTTGGAGGTGGTACCTTTGATGTCTCTCTTCTAACTATTGAGGAGGGTATCTTTGAAGTTAAAGCCACAGCCGGAGACACTCATCTTGGTGGTGAGGACTTCGACAACAGAATGGTGAACCACTTTGTTCAGGAATTCAAGAGAAAGAACAAGAAGGATATTAGTGGAAACCCAAGAGCTCTTAGAAGATTGAGAACATCTTGTGAAAGAGCAAAGAGGACTCTATCATCCACTGCCCAGACAACTATTGAAATTGATTCTTTGTTTGAAGGTATTGACTTCTACTCCACCATCACCCGTGCCAGATTTGAGGAGTTGAACATGGATCTGTTCAGAAAATGTATGGAGCCAGTTGAGAAGTGTTTAAGAGATGCCAAGATGGACAAGAGCACTGTCCACGATGTTGTGCTTGTTGGTGGATCCACCAGGATTCCTAAAGTTCAACAGTTGTTGCAAGATTTCTTCAACGGAAAGGAGCTTTGCAAGAGCATCAACCCAGATGAGGCTGTTGCTTACGGTGCTGCTGTTCAAGCTGCCATCTTGAGTGGTGAGGGTAATGAAAAGGTTCAAGATCTTTTGCTATTGGATGTTACCCCTCTGTCTCTTGGTTTGGAAACTGCTGGAGGTGTCATGACTGTTTTGATAGCTAGAAACACCACCATCCCCACCAAGAAGGAACAAGTTTTCTCTACGTACTCTGACAACCAACCAGGCGTGTTGATTCAAGTATATGAAGGAGAGAGAACCAGGACCAGGGATAACAACTTATTGGGTAAATTTGAGTTGTCTGGAATTCCCCCAGCTCCTCGTGGTGTTCCACAAATCACTGTCTGCTTTGACATTGATGCCAATGGTATCCTTAATGTCTCAGCTGAGGACAAGACTACTGGACAGAAGAACAAGATCACCATCACCAATGACAAAGGTAGGTTGTCTAAGGAAGATATTGAAAAGATGGTTCAAGAGGCAGAGAAATACAAGTCTGAGGATGAGGAACACAAGAAAAAGGTTGAATCCAAGAATGCTCTTGAGAACTATGCTTACAACATGAGGAACACAATCAAGGATGAGAAGATCGGTGCCAAGCTAACAGCTGAGGACAAGAAGAAGATTGAGGATTCGATTGAAGCAGCCATTCAGTGGTTGGATGCCAACCAACTTGCTGAGGCTGATGAGTTCGATGACAAGATGAAGGAGCTTGAAAGCATCTGCAACCCAATCATTGCCAAGATGTACCAGGGAGCTGGTGCTGACATGGGTGGAGGTATGGATGATGAAGTTCCCGCAGGAGCTGGAGGTGCTGGTCCCAAGATTGAGGAGGTCGACTAAGTTTGATGAACTTTGCTGATGGGTATTTTTATAGTATGTCTTTAGTTTGGTTATGTTTCTTTGCTGCTGGTCCTTGTTACTTTGGCAGAACAATGTTGGTATTTCGGTTTATTTTCCATTCTCTCCGCCAGATATTATTATGGCTGGTTATGCCATTAATTTTGTTAGACTTGCTTTCGCTATATCTGCACAATTAGTTTAATTCAGTTTATTTTTGTCTGTTATTTATTTCTTTTATTTTGGGACTACTGGACAAGCTGGAGGCCAGACCCACGGCTGCTGCATACCCGTGATTAAGAGCAAATTGTAATTAATCCAGCTGGGATGGCAGTGCTTCAACCTGAAATGCAACTGAGAATTTTATGTTTAGCTTGGTTTCTGTAAGCACACATTTACCACATCACCGAAACCCTCAAGGCTTGGAAGACCTAAAATGTAATGTCAAGATTTTCCTAGTAAAATATCTTCCTCCGGGAAATGGCGTTATAGCGATTTGTCTGTTTTTCTGTCAAAATCGCCTCTTGTGACTCTGGTTTTTGGACTCTCGCAATCGAACTTATATGTTGTATACAGATTATCTAACTTCTAGACATTGCAGAGAGGAATATGGATAAAATCAAGCTTGGATCGCAGTGAACTGATTTTTGTTATGTATTGTGTCTAAATTCACCGTACACAAGTTAGCACACACTGCACAAAAACAATGCTTATCAGTTCCCACATCCATTATCACGTAGAAGGTGGTACCATCTGGCACTCGGGCTTGCCCCCTTTTTTTTTTAATCGATAAATAAAGGATAAGATCTGGGTTGCACGGACGCGGACACGATGAGGACGCGGACATTAAAAAATTCTCAAAAAATTAGGACGGGGACACGTATATACATATTTTATTTATATATATAATCATGTATTTATACAACAAAGTCGAGTATTTCGATCCTAAAAATTAGAAAATGATGCTACATGTATATAAATTTCAAAAAAAAAGAAGATATCGTTTGTTTATACACGCCGAAGGTTAAACAATCAGTCACTATTACACACATAGCACAATCAAAATGTATTCTTAGAACAACACATGTCCAACTAAGGATATACGTGATGTCATTTCCAATTACAAAATCCTAATAAGACCTAAATTATTGATCTACTAGGGCTTAACCCGTGCCGTAACGGCACAGGCACTAATTCTGTACATGATCATACAAAGGAATTAGCAAAGTACATGTCAACCATAGACAACCTTGGGAACCAAGTTGCGCTGCACAATCCACTGATTTTGCAGGAAAATGAATCAAATACTTCCGACTAACATCACAGAAAAAGGAAAAACATTTCTACTTCATACTTAAACAATTCCTTAACATCTTGAAAGTAAGATTAATGGATTTCTGAAGGACAAATGTATTGAGTTTTCCTTGTCTAGACTCATCTCTGCTCTACTGCACCCCTTGAAGAACCAAAAAAGCATACTTTACATCAGTAACACTATTACCGAAACAATTTTGGGCCAAAGATTCAGTTATGAAATTTTGGGCCAAAGATGCACACATAACTGAATCGTAAATCTCAAAAGAAAAACAACATAGCCGAAATCATCAATGGCGGCGTACTGCTTCATCGTCAGCAGCAGCCATATCCCTGTTGTATAAATCCATTACAATACCCTATATTTTTCTGTAGTAGCTGATGCAAATATATTGAAGATGAGTATGGTTTTGAAATACAATCTGCTACGCTGGTGATGAACTAATAGAAGAGAGCCAAGGCCTCCATCTCCTCCTCTTCTACTTGCGGCACATAATAGAGTCTCCCGTTTTGCCACTGATCTCGCTTAAAGATAGTTCCTTGGAAGAAAGATATGAGTTTGGTATGGCTCCCAACTTTTGACGTGGTTGATACTCGGCTTCTCAAAGGAAAAGAAATACAATTCAAAGGAGCAGCAATCTATCCTATAAATGATCAATTAAAAAATATAAACATGCCAAGTTCCAAATGACCTCCTAAAAATTAAGGAAGAGGCCTTGAAAACCCAACTATTGAAAAACTTCAAAAGGATTCCATCATTAGACAAAGGTGTAAGATGATTCAGAAATTTGATATAAGCAAATACCATATTGAAGTGGCACGGACATATGGATGTATCGAAGCAAAGTGAGTATCTGCAATATCCGTTAATTACATGAGGGGGATCATTCCGTCTTTGTTATTGTCTGAAAAATTGGTTCCGAACAACAAATTACAGGCACAATATCATAACTATAAAGATCCATAAAGCATTTAATACATTTAAATAGCAACAAAGATTTGGTGCAAAAAACACTGTAATGTACAATTTTTTACCTTTACCAACTCTCCTCGGAACCTATTTGCAACAATATACCTGTGTTAAAAACATTTGTATAAGTTCCACAAATTAACCAGCCACTTATATTTTTAATCAGATTACAATCTTTTAAAAAAAATGGGAAAAGACACAAACAAAGCTTTCTTCCAGATTCAGAATTTCCATTTCGAATTCTAATGCTTCTTTCTCTGTATACTATTATATGCACTCTATTCCAAATTTCAAAAAGGATTCATCAAATTTATTTTCTTTTTGACCCAAAATGTGCTTCGCGTGCCATATCTTCATCCTACCAATAAATGTTGTTCTCAATACTATATGAGTATGAGTAACATCACATTAATTAAGCTGATGCAGTTGTTCTTAGTTAAAAGCTACCTGATCTTAGTAAGAATCCCCACCCTATGGTTCAAATTTTACGATAAAAATTTATATATTCACTAATTATTCTTCCTATTTAGCCAAAAAAATCACTCTTCCAGCAAAAAATGAAGTATCAGAATTACGAAGCATATGAGGTAACATTGTAAAGCTGGGTCTTACGTCGTGCACTCTTTTGGTAGTCCCATGTTCCATCATTAGACCCCACCAATTCTAATCCTTAACTCAAGCAGTTGTTACTCCCCTGCCTCCAGTAAAATTCAATTTCTAGACGCCCTTGGGAATAAAAGGAAATTTCTGACCATCAGGACCGATCCCTGCAGAACTATATTAAGGAAAAACGAAAGAAAAGATACAGGTGCACAAATGATATGAAGCATGATGAAATGTAGTAATTATTAAGTGCCGAAAATGCTATACTGATTTAAAGTAATATTATGGTAGACTTTATGGCCCATGCTGTAATTGGAAGTTTTAACTTACTGTAAGCAAAAGGATCTAGGGCATATTATGAAAGAAGTTGTTATGAAAGAAGTTCTGACTTTGGGCCGACTATGCAGATGACTCAATCAAGCTTACTTCTAGTTTTCATGGTTAATTCTCTTTTCTCTTTCTTGTAGCTAAATAAAGTACATAGCCGAATACATAGGTACATAAACTTTTACCCTCCCCATGAATCCCGAGAAACGACACAACTATTTCAGCTGGTGATTAAAAATGGCATAAGAACTCGAAAACGTATCCTAGATGAACATGTACTTCAATTTATATAAGAAAGTCTTGCTTGCTCGGTGGCTCATATTAACGTTTTCGTTGTTGGTCCAGGGTTTAAGAAGCAGTCACCATGGTAGCCCCAGTTTAAAGGTTTGACCATTAACTGCATCCTAGTTTACCAACAATAGAAACCCCAAATATGGCACATAAACAATATCATACTACTTATACCGTATCCACTTTCTCGCTGCATCACTTGGAATACCAGCTATTTAACAAATCAAATGATGAGAGTATAATGACAAAAAAAGGTCATGTTAAATATGGCATTTTTCTAGGATTGCAGGGATAAAATAGGATGCACTTGTGGCTAATAACAACTTACTTATGCCTATCCACTGTACCTATATGCACATTTTCTAACTTTAACTCAGTATGGGCAAGTCCATGCTTATGTAAGTAATTCACCTGAACGTAATAACTAAAAAAAGAACGGTAAAACTCTACATTTTGTGTCTCTGACAAACAAAACAGAAAAGAAAAACATTTGCGATAATTTAATGCAAAGGAAGTTGAGGCCTGGCTACGGAGGCCCTTAACAATTCATACATGAATAACAATTTTATCACAAATATTAGAAAGGATTAACCAAAGCCGTTGATTTATCTGTTGGGAGGACAAATCTGGTAGGCAGTCACTCTGCATATTTACAATCTTGTAAAAGTTAAGGTCTGCTGGTTCTAACTACAAATAGGTTTATGTCTTTGGCAGCAAAAGTATTTGGGTCTTCGCACCAAGAAAAAAGTAAAGCCATAATCTTTAGCCATCACTGTATATTAACCGTACTTATAACTTGTAAATGAAGGCATTTTAAGCAGTTATGCATTGAGTAAGTTACCCTTGGCTAAGATATGTGCACCTCGGAGATATTTGTTTGATTGTGTTTTCCGCAAACACCAAGGAAATCTCAACGTGAGAGAAAAATAAATCCCAAAGATCCATAACTGCAAACAAACAATATTAGCATCACGCGAGACTTCATAACAGAATGTAATTGAACTTATGGATAGTAATGCAAACTCAGAAATTGTAACCCGTCATATGGTCGATCATCTATGAGTTACAGGAAAATATCGATATCGAAAGAGATCAATTGATGAAGTTAGATACCATAATAAATTCATCAATGTAGATAAACCTGTCCCCAATCTCTGATGTTACCATAGCTGCAGGGATTATATACATAATATTTCAAACTCAAGAAAACCAATTGATCACATATCTTCTTACCTTTTACCTCCTCTAGAGCTTTAGGAATTCTATCAGCCAAATCCAAGCATACTGATTCTTAGCTTCTAATTAAACCCCAATAATTCCAACACATATTCAATCTAAAAATCAGAAATTGAATCAACCCTACAATGACTAATCAATCAAATTCCACAAAAAATAAGAAAAAAATTAAAATTAATACTCATTGGGTCACCATGCAGAAATAGCATTGATGGTGGTGATTAACGAAATAACCGAGAGTATTGAAATTTCTTACTCGCTTTTCGAAAGGTGGGTTTGTATCAGTCACTGGGTAGTTTCTTTGAACACTGCAGATTTGTTGATACAAATCCCCATTAGTAAATCCCCTTTGATGGAATTGGCATTAACAGTTTAGATCCCGAAGGTACTAACAAAGCTTGAATCAACTTGAACTTGAATTTCAGAAACCTTGAATCAAGGATTTGTAGGTTTGAAGTCAGGGTTTCAATTGTAGGAGGAAACAAAATAATGATATTTCTGACGCTAATTTAGTTCCGATATTCATCTTCTAATTATTATTCCATACATCAAAATATAAAAATGGAGGAAATAAAACCCTTGTTAAAAATTTAAGAATGACAGTGAATCATAGTTCGAAGAGAAGAAGAAGAAATGATGTCGTCCTCCATTTTTGTGTCTATGTAATTTCTACTACATTAGATTTGGAAGTGGGTCAGACGTGAATGAATTAAAAGAAAGAAAATGTTTTAAATCACCACATATTCACTGTATTTTCAACCGAACCCATCTAAGCACCACATATTCTTCAACCTAACCCCTGAATTTTACATTTACAGTTCAAGCACAACCATCTTTCGTTCCGTTTCAGTTGCAGCAACATATGAGACAGAAAGAAATCTACTATAAACCTCCCATCTTCATCGGCTCATGAATTCACAGCTCAATCAGTGGCGCTGCCATTCTTCTTATCTCTGAAATGTAGGTGGGATGTTAAATTAATTCAATAGAGAAAGATTTAATTCGGTTGGAATCAAATCGAAGACCTAAAATTATCAACACAATAAAAATCAACTTAAATTTAATTAAATTGATTTAAGAAACCTTAAGCTGAAAGTAGAAAAGAAAACCCTAAGAAAAACTTCAACTCTCTTCTACAGATTTAAGTTAGACATGGATATCAGAAAAATCCAATCTTCTACAGATGAAGAAATTGAAGTTCAGAGATTAAGCAGCGGTGGAAAATGAAGAATTTGAGGTTTGAGGTTTTTTTGCGGCTAGGGAGGGAGAGAGAACGATTCATCGGTCATTACTCACAAAACTCTTAACGCATACGTGCAAAAGAAGGGTTAGGTCTGGACAATAACTGCGAGTTGTAGGGGGGTGGTGTGGAGAACCACGGCTTTGGATATATTTTTGTCAGGACAAATCCTGATCACCACTAACACAACACAGGTAAACTTAGCCTAGCTTTGTTTTATATTCTTGAAATGTTTGTCTTTCTTCATTTGGTTAATAATAATAATAATAATAAAGGAACGAGTTTAAACGAAAATGAAAAAAAAATGCGTCGGACATGCGTCATCGGTGTGTCCAAACCAGACGCGCGTAGGACATGCAAATTGGTGCATCGGACACATGTCGTGTCAGCGTCACACGCGCATCCCGCGTCCAAGGAGAGCACCATTAGCTTCAGCTTCAAGAAGGGAAATAAACTCCAAAATCTTTGATTGCTCGCTCTAAAAGCTTGAGTTACAATCTTTGATCACAACAGCACAAGCAAACCCCTAGATCCAGCAGCACCATCAAATTTTATTTGAACTTTACTCCCACTGGGAGGTAAGCAACATGCAATACAACATATCGGATTTAGCGAGGGTGTTCAACATGTCACCAGGATTCTGATCTTGCGCAAACCAATAAGAAGCTTCCTTAATGATACTATGAATGTTAAGTCTGAGCTTGAGGAATATTGCTTGATTTATACTCTTCCAAATAGCTCAAAAAAGACCAGCTCCCATTTTTAGTTTTTCGTGGTCCTTCTCCAGATCCCATTCAACAATAACCTCTATGGCAGTTGTAATTCCCTCCAATAGCTACTATCCATGACAGCGGTGACGAACATAAGACAACTTGTGAGAAGGAAAACTGAATAAAAATGTGGTCAACTGATTCCACAACATTACTGCAAAATCTGCAACCAACATTAATAGTGTGAAAAAACTTGTACATATCGCTGAGTGCAGGCAATCCATTCTTAACAAGTTTCCAAACAAAAATTTGGACTCTTGGAGGAAGGGTTTTTATCCTCCAAAACTTCTTCCAAAGGATGTTATTATCTGCCCCAGTTGACGTGGATGGCCTACTAACTTGAATGGGTTTCAGAAAAGATTTCGACAAAAGATTCCATTTGGGTGATCGGTCAAAATGTGTTCATCACCACTATTTTCTTCACTATTTGGGATCTTAATTTTGGACACCTCAGTTGGGTTAAATAGTTGAGCTAGTAGAATAAAAGAATTAGAATTATGCATCAGTTCAGGTGACTTACTTGGAAGGATGGGGACCCATGGGTTATTCCTTATGTCAATTTGTTCACTGTTACCAACTACCCGACAGTATCTTTTCCTCATCTTCTCCTTCCATTTGAGCATGGCTGACCAAATGGATGAGCACCTGTGATATTTCTTATCCTTCCAAAAAGACTCATCTTGCAGATATTTTGCTTTCATCAATTTGGACCTAAAGACAGTCAGGATCAGCGAGAAATTTCCATACCACCTTCACAATCGT